>NC_069504.1:19065005-19302505 GCF_027579735.1 Bombina bombina | reverse complement strand
ACTGTACCTTTCACTGGCAGCTCTCCTGAACTGCTGCACTTCATCCACAATACTCTCAGACCTCAGATCAGCACTTTGCTTTTTCACCAGTTCACTATGGCGGGCCATCCTAATAGCCCCATCCAATGTTATATCAGCCTCCAACTGTAGCTTCAGGGAGACTTCAGCATCTGCAATTCCAATAACTATTCTGTCTCTGATTTGCTCTTCTTTAGCAACACCAAACTCACAGAATTCAGCTAATTCATACAGGCTGCGCACAAATGACTCCACAGATTCTCCCACACGCTGATTACGTTTGTGAAAACAAGCTCTCTCATGAATCACATTTCTTTTGGGCACAAAGTGGGCACTGAGTTTATCCATAACTATATCAAAGTTAACTTCTTCCCCTTCTTGAAAAGTAAAAGCATTGAACACTGGCTCCACATCTTTCCCCATAGAGTATAAAAGAGAATTAACTTGTACTTCACCACTCTCCTTGTTCAGTTTGGAAGCAATCCTGAAGCGCTGAAACCGCTGACGCCATGTGGGCCAAGCTGCAGGCTGAGAGAAGTCAAAAGGCTCAGGTGGGGTAAACTGACATATTCATCGATCAGGAACAGAAGCGCAGGCAAGAACTTCTGACACCGTCATGAGATGCAGGACACATACAGAACACAGCAAGGATGGTACAACTATTTTATTGTAGAGCATGGAAACACATCTGGTAGCATTGATCTCACTAACTGTGACACAGACAACCAGACCTAAGCCCCGCCCCCAATCTGGTGACGTCACTTTCTGCTCTCATCACAAAAAGGTATTAACATGAAGGTGTCCTGCAATAGGGCACCAAACAGAGGTCAACCCAAGTCAGCAACCAGCAAATAAGAGGTCAATACGAGGAGAGAAAAAGTAGGTGGTTACTGCCATTTGTTCTGCTGATCCCAAAGCATAACACATGAAGACTGTTTTGTTTAGGGGACACTAGAAGAGGAAGGCAGCGCCTAGTCTGGAATAAAACAAGATATTGTACAATTGCATGGGTCAGTGGCTCTGAGTGGTCAGCCAGATGGTATGAAATCACTACAGGTGGGAAAACTCTGGAGTTCTCTGCGCAGAAAGATAGGAATTTATATTCAGCTCTGTTTAACAGGTGCCTGTACATCACAAAGACCAAAAACAGCCATATCTGACTGGGCACCCCGAGCACTTGCTCTATGGCTTGTTTGCACCTCTGTATAATACTGTAGCTGTTGAACTATGCCAATAAAGTCCCACTACCCCCCCCTCAGGCCTGACCAGCTGTAAAAGGGACATATTGCACCATGAAGATATGTTCAAGCACATAACTATCCACTGTTAGAAAGAACACCGATCCTAATGCCTGCACACACTTAGGTGTATATACTAATAACTGACAAAACAAAAATAAAACAGGTCTGGGACAGTGGCGAGTGTAAAAATGTGCATTACTGAGACAAAACCTGAGGCACTACTGCTGAAGCCAAGGTCTGGACAGTGCATACATGGGCTGGAACTCAAAGCGATCCTCCAACATGAGCATAAATGGACCAATTATGGCCTTCAGCAATGATTTCCCTCTTCCCTAGACATCTACAGGTCAAGGGAAGCCAAACACTAAAAATTTAGACTAATTAACCATGCTGGAAACATCAAAAGTAAAAGGGGGGGAGGCGCTTTACATATGCATACATAGCTACATGCAACCTCGGATACAGTATCCCACAAAAGCGAGTACACCCTTCACATTTTTGAAAATATTTTATTATATCTTTTCATGTGACAAATGACACTTTGCTACAATGTAAAGTAGTTAGTGTACAGCCTGTATAACAGTGTAAATTTCCTGTCCGCTCAAAATAACTCACAATGCCATTAATGTGTAAGTACAGCCCTAAATGGAAATGTCCAAATTGGGCCCAAAGTGTCAATAGTTTGTGTGGCCACCATTATTTTCCAGCACTGCCTTAACCCTCTTGGGCATGGAGTTCACCAGTCCTTCACATGTTGCCAGTGGAGTCCTCTTCCACTCCTCCATGACAACATCACGGAGCTGGTGGATGTTAGAGACCCTGTACTCCCCCACCTTCTGTTTGAGGATGCCCCAGAGATGATCAATAGGGTTTAGATCTGGAGACATGCATGGCCAGTACTTCACCTTTACCCTCAGCTTCTTTAGCAAGGCAGTGGTCGTCTTGGAGTTGTGTTTATGGTAGTTAAGTTGGAATACTGCGCTGCGGAGCAGTCTCCGAAGGGAGGGGATCATGCTCTGCTTCAGTATGTCACAGTACATATTGGCATTCATGGCTCCCTTAATGAACTGTAGCTCCCCAGTGCCGGTAGCACTCATGTAGGCCCAGACCATGACACTCCCACCATCATGCTTGATTGTAGGCAAGACACACTTGTCTTTGTACTCCTAACCTGGTTGCCACCACAGACACACACGTTTGACACCATCTGAACCAAATAAGTTTATTTTGATCTCATCGGACCACTGGACATGATTCCAGTAATTCATGTACTTAGTCTGCTTATCGGCAGCAAATTGTTTGAAGGCTTTCTTTTACATCATCTTTAGAAGAGGCTTCCTTCTGGGATGACAGCCATGCAGACCAATTTGATGCAGTGTGCGGCGTATGGTCTGAATACTGACAGGCTGGCCCCCCTACCCCTTCAACCTCTGCAGCAATGCTGGCAGCACTCATACGTCTATTTCCAAAAGACAACCTCTGGATAGGACGCTGGTCATGTGCACTCAACTTCTTTGGTCGACCATGGCAAGGTCTGTTCTTAGTGGAACCTGTCCTGTGAAACCGCTGTATGGTCCTGCCCACTGTGCTGCAGCCTAGGCCATCTTTATGTAGAGCAACAATTCTTTTTTTTCTTTTTTTCAGATCCTCAGAGTTCTTTGCCGTGAGGTGCCATATTGAACTTCCAGTGACCAGTATGGGAGAGTGTGAGAGCGATAACGCCAAATTTAACACACCTGCTCCCCATTTACACCCGAGACCTTGTAACATTAACGAGTCACCTGACTCCGGGGGGGGGGGGGGGGAATGGCTAACTGGGCCCAGTTTTGGACATTTCCACTTAGGGGTGTACTCACTTTTGTTGCCAACGATTTAGACATTAATGTATGTGTGTTATTTTGAGGGGACAGCAAATATACACTGTTATACAGATTGTACACTCACTACTTAACATTGTAGAAAAGTGTAATAATATGTATAAGATAAATATGTCTAAGCAAAGAGAAACACTGGCTCTAGTACTTATAGCTCAATCCAATTGGCAGATATGATTTAGAAATTGCTATATAAAAACTTATACCACACAGTACTTTGACTATCCTCTTGACAAAGTCTGGCCGGGACCAGACTAAATGTGTTGAGGACTGTTGAGTACTTTTGGCCCATTGAGGCTTTCCGTAGAAGATTTGGTGCCACTTCTACTTGGAGTATCTGTTACCGCTTCCCAGGGACGCTGCGGACAACATACTGACATGAGCGGCTTTAATCATATAACTGGGGCGCCACGGCGATAACAAGAACCTATATGGTGGGCCAAGCAGTTTGTGTTGTACACTGTCAGAAGGTTTGTATTGCAAATCTTTTATTTCTTGTAAGTTATTTTTTAAGCACATTAGTTTATCAATAACTACTGCAATAGAAAACACTCCCTCAGACACTTATACAATCACCCAATGTAATCAGCTTTATAGCCCCAAGAAATAAGAAAATGCCTTAAAGTACGCCCTAGAAGCTCCTGTATGGGTACTCACCCTATTCATGGGTTTGGCAGGCACTGAAAATCAGTTAATATTCTGTTTAGAAGCAGGCCCCAACTGTTGTAGCTGAAATCTAGTTACAGAGGCGCCAGATTGTGAGACAAAAGCCCAGGAACACAGAGGGGGCAGACCTAACACCAGGAGTAAAACTGGTGTCTTTATATAATAAAGAAAAAAAACTTTTGGCTGTTTGTGAATAAAATATAGTGCACCAAGCATAATAAAGCATATAAACCCTGCCAAAATGCGTTCCCCAGCCTAACCAGAGCCTACACTACTGAAGCACATCATGGTTCTCTAAAGGGCCATTCTTTAAAGTGCTGAAATAATCCCTAAAGCTGCCAGAGGGTTTAAAAAGGGTCAGTGGCTTTCCTAATAATGTTTCCAATGCTAGTAGAACAGGGACATGATATAGATGGGGAGCAGGTTAAATCCCCAGGCTATGCTGCACCTACAAATAGCCTCTGGGCTGTGTCTGTACTGTGTAAAGGCACTTCCATTACGCAGCACCCCTCCACTGGCTAACCAGGCATCTCAATCTATGTGAATGCAGCTGCAGCAGTATCCAGTAGAGAGGCCATCCGGTGCAGGTATCTAGTACTGCAGAAGATTGCAGTAGGAAATACCAGAGTCTCTCAGGGGAAGGCTAAGACTAATTATGGCTGAAGTCCCATTAGGGAAATGCTGTGCACATAACAGGGTATTGCTGTGTCCCTGTATCATTCAGCTGCTGTAAAGAGTAGTTTTGGTCTTCTTTGCAAATGATACTCCTCAGGGACTCTGGGTCTCACATAGGTATGAGCTCCAAGTTTGTAATCCATAAGATAGTAGCTGGTACAACTTCTATTCTCAACCATCTCCTACAAGGCCAAGAACAAAACTAAGAGTTGGGGAGGGGGTTAAAGATCTTTGTATTGGTTCTTGACCAACCTCCTTCTAGTGGCGGGAAATATATCCAATATGTAATGGAGGACTGTGGACCATCATTTTACAAAAGAAATAGCTCCTCATAATGCAGCAATTCCGTGTATAGCAAAATGCTGAGGTAAACTACAGACCT
Organism: Bombina bombina; assembly: GCF_027579735.1. NCBI lineage: Eukaryota > Metazoa > Chordata > Amphibia > Anura > Bombinatoridae > Bombina > Bombina bombina. The sequence continues at coordinate 19,297,649 of NC_069504.1, read as the reverse complement.
AGCAGGCAATAACATAATTTATGCTTACCTGATAAATTCCTTTCTTCTGTAGTGTGATCAGTCCACGGGTCATCATTACTTCTGGGATATTACTCCTCCCCAACAGGAAGTGCAAGAGGATTCACCCAGCAGAGCTGCATATAGCTCCTCCCCTCTACGTCACTCCCAGTCATTCGACCAAGGACCAACGAGAAAGGAAAAGCCAAGGGTGAAGTGGTGACTGGAGTATAAATTAAAAAATATTTACCTGCCTTAAAAACAGGGCGGGCCGTGGACTGATCACACTACAGAAGAAAGGAATTTATCAGGTAAGCATAAATTATGTTTTCTTCTGTTAAGTGTGATCAGTCCACGGGTCATCATTACTTCTGGGATACCAATACCAAAGCAAAAGTACACGGATGACGGGAGGGATAGGCAGGCTCTTTATACAGAAGGAACCACTGCCTGAAGAACCTTTCTCCCAAAAATAGCCTCCGATGAAGCAAAAGTGTCAAATTTGTAAAATTTGGAAAAAGTATGAAGCGAAGACCAAGTTGCAGCCTTGCAAATCTGTTCAACAGAGGCCTCATTCTTGAAGGCCCAAGTGGAAGCCACAGCTCTAGTAGAATGAGCTGTAATTCTTTCAGGAGGCTGCTGTCCAGCAGTCTCATAAGCTAAACGAATTATGCTACGAAGCCAAAAAGAAAGAGAGGTAGCGGAAGCTTTTTGACCTCTCCTCTGCCCAGAGTAAATGACAAACAGAGAAGACGTTTGTCGAAATTCCTTAGTTGCCTGTAAGTAAAATTTTAGAGCACGGACTACATCCAGGTTGTGCAGTAGACGTTCCTTCTTTGAAGAAGGATTTGGGCATAAAGAAGGAACAACAATCTCTTGATTGATATTCCTGTTAGTAACTACCTTAGGTAAGAACCCAGGTTTAGTACGCAGGACTACCTTATCCGAATGAAAAATCAAATAAGGAGAATCACAATGTAAGGCTGATAATTCAGAGACTCTTCGAGCCGAGGAAATAGCCATTAAAAATAGAACTTTCCAAGATAACAACTTTATATCAATGGAATGAAGGGGTTCAAACGGAACGCCCTGTAAAACATTAAGAACAAGGTTTAAACTCCATGGTGGAGCAACAGTTTTAAACACAGGCTTAATTCTGGCCAAAGCCTGACAAAAAGCCTGGACGTCAGGAACTTCTGACAGACGTTTGTGTAACAGAATGGACAGAGCTGAGATCTGTCCCTTTAATGAACTAGCAGATAAACCCTTTTCTAAACCTTCTTGTAGAAAAGACAATATCCTAGGAATCCTAACCTTACTCCAAGAGTAACCTTTGGATTCACACCAATATAGGTATTTACGCCATATCTTATGGTAAATCTTTCTGGTAACAGGTTTCCTAGCCTGTATTAAGGTATCAATAACTGACTCAGAAAATCCACGTCTTGATAAAATCAAGCGTTCAATTTCCAAGCAGTCAGCTTCAGAGAAGTTAGATTTTGATGTTTGAAGGGACCCTGTATCAGAAGGTCCTGTTTCAGAGGTAGAGCCCAAGGTGGACAGGATGACATGTCCACCAGGTCTGCATACCAAGTCCTGTGTGGCCACGCAGGTGCTATTAGAATCACTGATGCTCTCTCTTGTTTGATTCTGGCAATCAATCGAGGAAGCAACGGGAAGGGTGGAAACACGTAAGCCATCCTGAAGTCCCAAGGTGCTGTCAGAGCATCTATCAGGACTGCTCCTGGATCCCTGGATCTGGACCCGAAACGAGGAAGCTTGGCGTTCTGTCGAGACGCCATGAGATCTATCTCTGGTTTGCCCCAAAGTCGAAGTATTTGGGCAAAGACCTCCGGATGAAGTTCCCACTCCCCCGGATGAAAAGTCTGACGACTTAAGAAATCCGCCTCCCAGTTCTCCACTCCCGGGATGTGGATTGCTGACAGGTGGCAAGAGTGAGACTCTGCCCAGCAAATTATCTTTGATACTTCCATCATAGCTAGGGAGCTTCTTGTCCCTCCCTGATGGTTGATGTAAGCTACAGTCGTGATGTTGTCCGACTGAAACCTGATGAACCCCCGAGTTGTCAACTGGGGCCAAGCCAGGAGGGCATTGAGAACTGCTCTCAATTCCAGAATGTTTATTGGCAGGAGACTCTCCTCCTGACTCCATTGTCCCTGAGCCTTCAGAGAATTCCAGACGGCACCCCAACCTAGAAGGCTGGCGTCTGTTGTTACAATTGTCCAGTCTGGTCTGCTGAACGGCATCCCCCTGGACAGATGTGGCCGAGAAAGCCACCATAGAAGAGAATTTCTGGTCTCCTGATCCAGATTCAGAGAAGGGGATAAGTCTGAGTAATCCCCATTCCACTGACTTAGCATGCACAGTTGCAGTGGTCTGAGGTGTAAGCGTGCAAAGGGTACTATGTCCATTGCCGCTACCATTAAGCCGATTACCTCCATGCATTGAGCCACTGACGGGTGTTGAATGGAATGAAGGGTGCGGCAAGCACTTTGAAGTCTTGTTAGCCTGTCCTCTGTCAGGTAAATCTTCATTTCTACAGAATCTATAAGAGTCCCCAGGAAGGGAACTCTTGTGAGTGGAACAAGTGAACTTTTCTTTTCGTTCACCTTCCATCCATGTGACCTTAGAAATGCCAGCACTAACTCTGTATGAGACTTGGCAGTTTGAAAGTTTGAAGCTTGTATCAGAATGTCGTCTAGGTATGGAGCTACCGAGATTCCCCGCGGTCTTAGTACCGCCAGAAGAGCACCCAGAACCTTTGTGAAGATTCTTGGAGCTGTAGCCAATCCGAATGGAAGAGCCACAAACTGGTAATGCCTGTCTAGGAAGGCAAACCTTAGGTACCGATAATGATCTTTGTGAATCGGTATGTGAAGGTAAGCATCTTTTAAATCTACAGTGGTCATGTACTGACCCTCTTGGATCATAGGTAAAATTGTCCGAATAGTCTCCATCTTGAACGATGGAACTCTTAGGAATTTGTTTAGGATCTTTAAGTCCAGGATTGGTCTGAAAGTTCCCTCTTTTTTGGGAACCAAAACAGATTTGAGTAAAACCCCTGTCCCTGTTCCGATCGTGGAACTGGATGGATTACTCCCATTAACAAGAGCTCTTGTACGCAGCGTAGAAACGCCTCTTTCTTTGTCTGGATTGTTGACAATCTTGACAGATGAAATCTCTCTCTTGGAGGAGAGTATTTGAAGTCCAGAAGGTATCCCTGAGATATTATCTCTAGCGCCCAGGGATCCTGAACATCTCTTGCCCAAGCCTGGGCGAAGAGAGAAAGTCTGCCCCCCACTAGATCCGATCCCGGATCGGGGGCCCTCAATTCATGCTGTTTTAGGGGCAGCAGCAGGTTTCCTAGTCTGCTTGCCCTTGTTCCAGGACTGGTTAGGTTTCCAGCCTTGTCTGTAGCGAGCAACAGCTCCTTCCTGTTTTGGTGCAGAGGAAGTTGATGCTGCTCCTGATTTGAAATTACGAAAGGAACGAAAATTAGACTGTCTAGTCTTGGCTTTGGCTTTGTCCTGAGGCAGGGCATGGCCTTTACCTCCTGTAATGTCAGCGATAATCTCTTTCAACCCGGGCCCGAATAAGGTCTGCCCTTTGAAAGGTATATTAAGCAATTTAGACTTAGAAGTAACATCAGCTGACCAGGATTTTAGCCACAGCGCCCTGCGTGCCTGAATGGCGAATCCTGAATTCTTCGCCGTAAGTTTAGTAAGATGTACTACGGCCTCCGAAATGAATGAATTAGCTAGTTTAAGGACTCTAAGCCTGTCCGTAATGTCGTCCAGAGTAGCTGAACCAATGTTCTCTTCCAGAGACTCAATCCAGAATGCCGCTGCAGCCGTGATCGGCGCAATGCATGCAAGGGGTTGCAATATAAAACCTTGTTGAACAAACATTTTCTTAAGGTAACCCTCTAACTTTTTATCCATTGGATCTGAAAAAGCACAGCTATCCTCCACCGGGATAGTGGTACGCTTAGCTAAGGTAGAAACTGCTCCCTCCACCTTAGGGACCGTTTGCCATAAGTCCCTTGTGGTGGCGTCTATTGGAAACATTTTTCTAAATATCGGAGGGGGTGAGAACGGCACACCGGGTCTATCCCACTCCTTAGTAACAATTTCAGTAAGTCTCTTAGGTATAGGAAAAACCTCAGTACTCGTCGGTACCGCAAAATATTTATCCAACCTACACATTTTCTCTGGTATTGCAACTGTGTTACAATCATTCAGAGCCGCTAACACCTCCCCTAGTAATACACGGAGGTTTTCCAGTTTAAATTTAAAATTTGAAATATCTGAATCCAGTCTGTTTGGATCAGAACCGTCACCCACAGAATGAAGTTCTCCGTCCTCATGTTCTGCCACCTGTGACGCAGTGTCTGACATGGCCCTAATATTATCAGCGCACTCTGTTCTCACCCCAGAGTGATCACGCTTACCTCTTAGTTCTGGTAATTTAGCCAAAACCTCAGTCATAACAGTAGCCATATCCTGTAATGTGATTTGTAATGGCCGCCCAGATGTACTCGGCGCTACAATATCACGCACCTCCCTCTGAGCGGGAGATGTAGGTACTGACACGTGAGGCGAGTTAGTCGGCATAACTCTCCCCTCGTTGTTTGGTGAAATTTGTTCAATTTGTACAGATTGACTTTTATTTAAAGTAGCATCAATACAGTTAGTACATAAATTTCTATTGGGCTCCACTTTGGCATTGCAACAAATGACTCCTCTGAATCAGACATGTTTAACACACTAGCAAATAAACTTGCAACTTGGAAATACAATTCAATTAGAATAATATTAAAACGTACTGTGCCTTTAAGAAGCACAGAAGATCTATGACAGTTGAAAATTAATAAATTGAAACAGTTATAGCCCATTAGCAAAGATAACAAATTCTGAAAGCAGGAAACAAATTACAGAATAAACGTTTTTTATCTCAGTCAAACTATAATTCTCACAGCTCTGCTGAGAGAAATTACCTCCCTCAAAATAAGTTTTGAAGACCCCTGAGCTCTGTAGAGATGAACCGGATCATGCAGGGAATACAATGAGTTGCTGACTGAAATATTTGATGCATAGTAAAAGCGCCAAAAAACGGCCCCTCCCCCTCACACACAGCAGTGAGGGAGAACAGAAACTGTCAGAAAACAGATTAAGCAACTGCCAAGTGGAAAAATAGTGCCCAAACATTTATTCACACAGTACCTCAGCAAATGAAAACGATTTTACATTCCAGCAAAAACGTTAAACATAATCTCTAGTTATTAAACAGCTTTATGTATTTCTTACAGTGTAATTCTAGTGAAGTACCATTCCCCAGAATACTGAAGTGTAAAGTATACATACATGACATTATATCGGTATGGCAGGATTTTCTCATCAATTCCATTGTCAGAAAATAAAAACTGCTACATACCTCTATGCAGATTCATCTGCCCGCTGTCCCCTGATCTGAAGTTTACCTCACTCCTCAGATGGCCGAGAACAGCAATATGATCTTAACTACTCCGGCTAAAATCATAGCAAAACTCTGGTAGATTCTTCTTCAAACTCTGCCAGAGAGGTAATAACACACTCCGGTGCTATTTTAAAATAACAAACTTTTGATTGAAGATATAAAACTAAGTATAATCACCATAGTCCTCTCACACATCCTATCTAGTCGTTGGGTGCAAGAGAATGACTGGGAGTGACGTAGAGGGGAGGAGCTATATGCAGCTCTGCTGGGTGAATCCTCTTGCACTTCCTGTTGGGGAGGAGTAATATCCCAGAAGTAATGATGACCCGTGGACTGATCACACTTAACAGAAGAAATAGGAAATTTACCTAAGGATTCTATGCTTAATCATTGTATAGAGCACTAAGCTTGTACTTTGTTATTGCGAAGGTATAAAGTATATGCTCTTCACCAGCCTCACCAAGTACATCGTAAGAGGCAGAACCAGCTATTTTTATTATCTCAAGAGAACACACTGCTAAAAATGTATGAATTGTATCAGCTCATTTTAGATTTCACCAGTACTCTGGAAAAAAATAGACATCAGCAAGATCATTGTGTTTGCACTATTGTTGCTACAACAATAAAATCTCTCAGCATAGTTCACTATAAGATGGCTTGCCAATACTGGATATAACATAGCATTGAACTGGCACAAATGTGTATCATGTACATTACTATAACAGCGTTACTGTAGAGATGTGTAGAACGCCTCTGCAGCTGGCACTGGAATAAGATGAAAGCAGGCGAGGATTAGGCGCTCTGACTCTGCACTGTCAATTTAGGACCAAGTATTATTGCAACCAATGAGTGTCAACAAAAAGTTAACAAGTGTCAGCTAATTAGTTTAAATATCTAATGACATGGCAATGAAGAGTTTATTAAATGATTTTCTGCAATCTTGATTTCTCATTTTTTTTTAGAAACACAAGGCTGAAACGCCTGACTCATTCTGTTGTGCCACTGAAATGCCCTTAATGAACAGGAAAGAGCTATAAACAAGTCAGGGGCATGCAGTGACAAAACACACACAAGCATGTACACCTCGCGTCCCCAGCCTCCATGTACACCGCAGCCTCGCGTCCCCAGCCTCCATGTACACCGCAGCCTCGCGTCCCTAGCCTCCATGTACACCGCAGCCTCGCGTCCCCAGCCTCCATGTACACCGCAGCCTAGCGTCCCCAGCCTCCATGTACACCGCAGCCTCACGTCCCAAGCCTCCATGTACACCGCAGCCTGTCAGGGTGCCAGGAATCAGACAGACGAGAAGTGCAAAAATTATCACACCTTTATTAATAGCAAAAAATAATAAAAAGTCCACAAGTCAAATAAGGCAGGAGTCAAAAACAGAGCTGGTAGTCAGACGAGCCGAGTTAGGAGTCAAAGTGAATAGTCAGACGAGCCGGAATCAGGAACAAGGAAAACAGCAGAGTCAGGAACAAGCCAGGGATCAGGAACCAGGAAGGACGTCAGGCAGCCAGGTAATACACAGGAACTCTCACAAACAGGTCTGAGACAACGCAAAGGCAAAGCATACTGAACAGAGGCCCTTTAAATAATAAGTGATGACATCACAAGTCTGAGACTGCATCCTGTCTCACACAGATGATGCACACCAGTCTGGCCATAAAAGGAAGTGCAGGAAATGAGCAGTATCCCCCACAATGCACCATAGTCAGCAAGAGAGGTGAGTAAAATGGCTGCCAGCAGCACATGGCAAACAAAACAGGGAAAAAACCTTGACACAGCCTCGCGTCCGCAGCCTCCAGGTACACCACAGCCTCGCGTCCCCAGCCTCCAGGTACACCACAGCCTCGCGTCCCCAGCCTCCAGGTACACCCCAGCCTCGCGTCCCCAGCCTCCAGGTACACCCCAGCCTCGCGTCCCCAGCCTCCAGGTACACCCCAGCCTCGCGTCCCCAGCCTCCAGGTACACCCCAGCCTCGCGTCCCCAGCCTCCAGGTACACCCCAGCCTCGCGTCCCCAGCCTCCAGGTACACCACAGCCTCGCGTCCCCAGCCTCCATGTACACCACAGCCTCGCGTCCCCAGCCTCCATGTACACCACAGCCTCGCGTCCCCAGCCTCCATGTACACCACAGCCTCGCGTCCCCAGCCTCCAGGTACACCACAGCCTCGCGTCCCCAGCCTCCAGGTACACCACAGCCTCGCGTCCCCAGCCTCCAGGTACACCACAGCCTCGCGTCCCCAGCCTCCATGTACACCACAGCCTCGCGTCCCCAGCCTCCATGTACACCACAGCCTCGCGTCCCCAGCCTCCATGTACACCACAGCCTTACGAACCCAGCCTCCATGTACACCACAGCCTCACGAACCCACCCTCCATGTACACCAAAGCCTCACGAACCCAGCCTCCATGTACACCGCAGCCTCGCGTACCCAGCCTCCATGTACACCGCAGCCTCGCGTACCCAGCCTCCATGTACACCGCAGCCTCGCGTACCCAGCCTCCATGTACACCGCAGCCTCGCGTACCCAGCCTCCATGTACACCGCAGCCTCGCGTACCCAGCCTCCATGTACACCGCAGCCTCGCGTACCCAGCCTCCATGTACACCGCAGCCTCGCGTACCCAGCCTCCATGTACACCGCAGCCTCGCGTACCCAGCCTACATGTACACCACAGCCTCGCGTCCCCAGCCTACATGACATTAGACCGGCATGTGCTAAGTATCGAATCATATGCTGCTTTTGGTTTCATAACCAGATAGGTTTGAGCCCACTCCCTTCTCGAGTGTCAGGGGCTGAATTCACCGAATGCTAAAAGAAAAAGTGTGCAGCACTCCAGGCACTGCGAGATCTCTCTCATTTCTGTGTATGACAAGCCCAGTGATATGAGAGATTTGTTACACTTTGTATTTTATATTACTATATATTCAGAGTTTGTCCTTTCAGTATTACTACATTCTATTATGTGTCAAAATTTTCTGTGTTACTTTTACAAATTAGAATCGTACTTTGTAGATTTCTATATTTCTTTACAAAATTACTTTGTATTTGCTCTTTGTATTTTTCTCTGCTTACAGTAAACTTCTGTTTACCTCCTCATTTTTAGTACAATAATGTTCTAGGACTGCATAACAACATATAGGTTACTGGAACCTACCTTTAAAAATAAAGGTCAGAAATTAAAGGGAACCTAAATGAAAACTTAGTTCAACTTAGCAAAAAACTGGTTTGGGGAATCCCTAAACAAATTGAACCACTTACCCTCTTTCCAATTAGTTTCTTGCGGAGAAATTCTCTGGCCTCAAACATATATGGAATATCGTAGAGAGGACGCAGCTTCTTGTTCTTGTCCTGCAAAAAAAATAAAGAAAGTTTGCTGAAGATAGGAATCCAGAATCCAAATAAGATTATACAAAACACAAAATCAACCGAAGATGTGAAAGAACAATTATTGTCCCTTAAAAAAAGAACACATGGGCCAAGTCTAACAAAAACAGAATTTATGTTTACCTGATAAATTGCTTTCTCCAACGGTGTGTCCGGTCCACGGCGTCATCCTTACTTGTGGGATATTCTCTTCCCCAACAGGAAATGGCAAAGAGCCCAGCAAAGCTGGTCACATGATCCCTCCTAGGCTCCGCCTACCCCAGTCATTCGACCGACGTAAAGGAGGAATATTTGCATAGGAGAAACCATATGTTACCGTGGTGACTGTAGTTAAAGAAAATAAATTATCAGACCTGATTAAAAAAAACCAGGGCGGGCCGTGGACCGGACACACCGTTGGAGAAAGCAATTTATCAGGTAAACATAAATTCTGTTTTCTCCAACATAGGTGTGTCCGGTCCACGGCGTCATCCTTACTTGTGGGAACCAATACCAAAGCTTTAGGACACGGATGAAGGGAGGGAGCAAATCAGGTCACCTAAATGGAAGGCACCACGGCTTGCAAAACCTTTCTCCCAAAAATAGCCTCAGAAGAAGCAAAAGTATCAAATTTGTAAAATTTAGAAAAAGTGTGCAGTGAAGACCAAGTCGCTGCCTTACATATCTGATCAACAGAAGCCTCGTTCTTGAAGGCCCATGTGGAAGCCACAGCCCTAGTGGAGTGAGCTGTGATTCTTTCAGGAGGCTGCCGTCCGGCAGTCTCATAAGCCAATCGGATAATGCTTTTAATCCAGAAGGAGAGAGAGGTAGAAGTTGCTTTTTGACCTCTCCGTTTACCAGAATAAACAACAAACAAAGCCAAAGTTTGTCTGAAAACCTTAGTAGCTGCTAAGTAAAATTTGAGAGCACGAACTACATCCAAGTTGTGCAACAAACGTTCCTTCTTTGAAACTGGATTAGGACACAAAGAAGGCACAACTATCTCCTGGTTAATGTCTTTGTTAGAAACAACTTTTGGAAGAAAACCAGGTTTAGTACGCAAAACCACCTTATCTGCATGGAACTCCAGATAAGGAGAAGAACACTGCAGAGCAGATAATTCTGAAACTCTTCTAGCAGAAGAAATTGCAACCAAAAACAAAACTTTCCAAGATAATAACTTAATATCAACGGAATGTAAGGGTTCAAACGGAACCCCCTGAAGAACTGAAAGAACTAGGTTGAGACTCCAAGGAGGAGTCAAAATTTTGTAAACAGGCTTGATTCTAACCAGAGCCTGAACAAAGGCTAGAACATCTGGCACAGCTGCCAGCTTTTTGTGAAGTAACACAGACAAGGCAGAAATCTGTCCCATCAAGGAACTTGCAGATAATCCTTTTTCCAATCCTTCTCGAAGGAAGGATAGACTCTTAGGAATCTTAACCTTGTCCCAAGGGAATCCTGCAGATTCACACCAACAGATATACCAAATTATGTGGTAATTTTCTGGTTACAGGCTTTCAGGCCTGAACAAGAGTATTAATAACAGAATCTGAGAACCCTCGCTTTGATAAGATCAAGCGTTCAATCTCCAAGCAGTCAGCTGGAGTGGGTCGAACGGACCTAGAACAAGAAGGTCTCGTCTCAAAGGTAGCTTCCATGGTGGAGCCGATGACATATTCACCAGATCTGTATACCAAGTCCTGCGTGGCCACGCAGGAGCTATCAAAATCACCGACGCCCTCTCCTGATTGATCCTGGCTACCAGCCTGGGGATGAGAGGAAACGGCGGGAACACATAAGCTAGTTTGAAGGTCCAAGGTGCTACTAGTGCATCCACTAGAGCCGCCTTGGGATCCCTGGATCTGTACCCGTAGTAAGGAACTCTGAAGTTCTGACGAGAGGCCATCAGATCCATGTCTGGAATGCCCCACGGTTGAGTGACTTGGGCAAAGATTTCCGGATGGAGTTCCCACTCCCCCGGATGCAATGTCTGACGACTCAGAAAATCCGCTTCCCAATTTTCCACTCCTGGGATGTGGATAGCAGACAGGTGGCAGGAGTGAGACTCCGCCCATAGAATGATTTTGGTCACTTCTTCCATCGCTAGGGAACTCCTTGTTCCCCCCTGATGGTTGATGTATGAACTTGGCCCTCGCTAGCTGAGGCCAAGCTTTGAGAGCATTGAATATCGCTCTCAGTTCCAGAATATTTATCGGTAGAAGAGATTCTACCCGAGACCAAAGACCCTGAGCTTTCAGGGATCCCCAGACCGCGCCCCAGCCCATCAGACTGGCGTCGGTCGTGACAATGACCCACTCTGGTCTGCGGAAGGTCATCCCTTGTGACAGGTTGTCCAGGGACAGCCACCAACGGAATGAGTCTCTGGTCCTCTGATTTACTTGTATCTTCGGAGACAAGTCTGAATAGTCCCCATTCCACTGACTGAGCAGGAACAGTTGTAATGGTCTTAGATGAATGCGCACAAAAGGAACTATGTCCATTGCCGCTACCATCAAACCTATCACTTCCATGCACTGCGCTATGGAAGGAAGAGGAACGGAATGAAGTATCCGACAAGAGTCTAGAAGTTTTGTTTTTCTGGCTTCTGTCAGAAAAATCCTCATTTCTAAGGAGTCTATTATAGTTCCCAAGAAGGGAACCCTCGTTGACGGAGATAGAGAACTCTTTTCCACGTTCACTTTCCATCCGTGAGATCTGAGAAAGGCCAGGACAATGTCCGTGTGAGCCTTTACTTGAGGAAGGGACGACGCTCGAATCAGAATGTCGTCCAAGTAAGGTACTGCAGCAATGCCCCTTGGTCTTAGCACCGCCAGAAGGGACCTTAGTACCTATGAGAAAATCCTAGGAGCAGTGGCTAATCCGAAAGAAAACGCCACGAACTGGAAATGCTTGTCCAGGAATTCAAACCTTAGGAACCGATGATGTTCCTTGTGGATAGGAATATGTAGATACGCATCCTTGAAATCCACCTTGGTCATGAATTGACCTTCCTGGATGGAAGGAAGAAGTGTTCGAATGGTTTCCATCTTGAACGATGGAACCTTGAGAAACTTGTTCAAGATCTTGAGATCTAAGATTGGTCTGAACGTTCCCTCTTTTTTGGGAACTATGAACAGATTGGAGTAGAACCCCATCCCTTGTTCTCCTAATGGAACAGGATGAATCACTCCCATTTTTAGCAGGTCTTCTACCCAATGTAAGAATGCCTGTCTTCTTATGTGGTCTGAAGACAACTGAGACCTGTGGAACCTCCCCCTTGGAGGAAGCCCCTTGAACTCCAGAGAATAACCTTGGGAGACTATTTCTAGCGCCCAAGGGTCCAGAACATCTCTTGCCCCAGCCTGAGCGAAGAGAGAGAGTCTGCCCCCCACCAGATCCGGTCCCGGATCGGGGGCCCGCATTTCATGCTGTCTTGGTAGCAGTGGCAGGTTTCCTGGCCTGCTTTCCTTTGTTCCAGCCTTGCATAGGTCTCCAGGCTGGATTGGCTTGAGAAGTATTACCTTCCTGCTTAGAGGACGTAGCCCTTGGGGCTGATCCGTTTCTGCGAAAGGGACGAAACTTAGGTTTATTTTTGGTCTTGAAAAGACCTATCCTGAGGAAGGGCGTGGCCCTTGCCCCCAGTGATATCAGAGATAATCTCTTTCAAGTCAGGGCCAAAGAGTGTTTTCCCCTTGAAAGGAATGTCAAGCAATTTGTTCTTGGAAGACGCATCCGCTGCCCAAGATTTTAACCAAAGCGCTCTGCGCCACAATAGCAAACCCAGAATTTTTTCGCCGCTAACCTAGCCAATTGCAAGGTGGCGTCTAGGGTGAAAGAATTAGCCAATTTAAGAGCACGAATTCTGTCCATAATCTCCTCATAAGAAGAAGAATTACTAATAATCGCCTTTCCTAGCTCAAACTAGAAACACGCGGCTGCAGTGACAGGGACAATGCATGCAATTGGTTGTAGAAGGGAACCTTGCTGAACAAACATCTTTAGCAGACCTTCTAATTTTTTATCCATAGGATCTTGGAAAGCACAACTATCTTCTATGGGTATAGTGGCGCGCTTGTGTAGAGTAGAAACCGCCCCCTCGACCTTGGGGACTGTCTGCCATCAGTCCTTTCTGGTGTCGACTATAGGAAAACAATTTTATAAATATGGGGGGAGGTACTAAAGGTATACCGGGCCTGTCCCATTCTGTACTAACAATGTACGCCACCCGCTTGGATATAGGAAAAGCTTCGGGGGGCCCCGGGGCCTCTAAGAACTTTTCCATTTTACATAGTGGTTCTGGAATGACCAGATAATCACAATCATCCAAATTGGATAACACCTCCTTAAGCAGAGCGCGGAGATGTTCCAACTTAAATTTAAAAGTAATCACATCAGGTTCAGCTTGTTGAGAAATGTTTCCTGAATCTGAAATTTCTCCCTCAGACAAAACCTCCCTGGCCCCCTCAGACTGGTGTAGGGGCCCTTCAGAAACCATATCATCAGCGTTCTCATGCTCTACAGAATTTTCTAAAACAGAGCAGTCGCGCTTTCACTGATAAGTGGGCATATTGGCTAAAATGTTTTTGATAGAATTATCCATTATAGCCGTTAAATGTTGCATAGTAAGGAGTATTGGCGCACTAGATGTACTAGGGGCCTCCTGTATGGGCAAGACTGGTGTAGACGAAGGAGGGGATGATGCAGTACCATGCTTACTCCCCTCACTTGAGGAATCATCTTGGGCATCATTTTTACTAGATTTTTTTATGACATAAAATACATATAGTTAAATGAGAAGGAACCTTGGTTTCCCCACAGTCAGAACACAATCTATCTGGTAGTTCAGACATGTTAAATAGGCATAAACTTGATAACAAAGCACAAAAAACGTTTTAAAATAAAACCGTTACTGTCACTTTAAATTTTAAACTAAACACACTTTATTACTGCAATTGCGAAAAAGTATGAAGGAATTGTTCAAAATTCACCAAAATTTCACCACAGTGTCTTAAAGCCTTAAAAGTATTGCACACCAAATTTGGAAGCTTTAACCCTTAAAATAACGGAACCGGAGCCGTTTTTATATTTAACCCCTTTACAGTCCCTGGAATCTGCTTTGCTGAGACCCAACCAAGCCCAAAGGGGAATACGATACCAAATGATGCCTTCAGAAAGACCTTTCTATGTATCAGAGCTCCACACACATGCAGCTGCATGCCATGCTGTCCTCAAAAACAAGTGCGCCATACCGGCGCGAAAATGAGACTCTGCCTATGCTTTGGGAAAGCCCCTAAAGAATAAGGTGTCTAAAACAGTGCCTGCCGATATTATTATATCAAAATACCCAGATAAAATGATTCCTCAAGGCTAAATATGTGTTAATAATCAATCGATTTAGCCCAGAAAAAGTCTACAGTTTAAATAAGCCCTTGTGAAGCCCTTATTTACAATCGTAATAAACATGGCTTACCGGATCCCATAGGGAAAATGACAGCTTCCAGCATTACATCGTCTTGTTAGAATGTGTCATACCTCAAGCAGCAAGGGACTGCAAACTGTTCCCCCAACTGAAGTTAATTGCTCTCAACAGTCCTGTGTGGAACAGCCATGGATTTTAGTTACGGTTGCTAAAATCATTTTCCTCATACAAACAGAATTCTTCATCTCTTTTCTGTTTCTGAGTAAATAGTACGTACCAGCACTATTTGAAAATAACAAACTCTTGATTGAATAATGAAAAACTACAGTTAAACACTAAAAAACTCTAAGCCATCTCCGTGGAGATGTTGCCTGTACAACGGCAAAGAGAATGACTGGGGTAGGCGGAGCCTAGGAGGGATCATGTGACCAGCTTTGCTGGGCTCTTTGCCATTTCCTGTTGGGGAAGAGAATATCCCACAAGTAAGGATGACGCCGTGGACCGGACACACCTATGTTGGAGAAATGACAATTCTCACGATTCTGATAGCTCACACTTTTAAAAAAACCTTCCAATTTACTTCTATTATCCAATTGGTTTCATTCCATTGGTATATTTTATACCTAGCTAGGCCGATTGATAGCTGCACATATATGCTTCTTGTCATTGGCTCATCTGATTTGTTCAGCTAGCTCCCAGTAGTGCAGTGCTGCTCCTGCAAAGTGAATTAAGTACATTTGGCTACAGAAGTAAATTAAACAGTTGTATAAAATGCTCTATCTGAATTATGAAAGAAATGCTGGTTTAACCCAATCCCTGCTACAGGTATAAGCAAGTGATAGGCATCCAGTTGGTTAATAGGAGTTTGCGATGTGGTGCTAATATTTACGCAGAGGTAAAGCGGAGATGAATAATGAGATTGTGCCAAGAGCTGCACAATAGTCCTTATTTCATCACCTGTTTTATCTCACAATGACTTGTGTTCCTTTGTGCACATCATGACTAGGGAGATATTCATTAATGCTCCTCACAGACCTTGCTTCTACACAACACTTGGCATATTGTGTGCCCCTTTCTAATGTGCCCAGCGGTAAACAGATACTTCTACTAAAAACAAATTCAGGATTACTAGAGTGAGCATGGGCCTAACAACTAACAGTATTATAAATTATGCTTACCAGATCATTTTCTTTTCTTCTGACGGGGAGAGTCCACAGCTGCATTCATTACTTTTGGGAAATACGGAACCTGGCCACCAGGAGGAGGCAAAGACACCCCAGCCAAAGGCATTAATACCTCCCCACTTCCCTCATCCTCTAGTCATTCTGCCAAGGGAACAAGGAACAGTAGGAGAAATACCAGGGTGACAACATGTGCCAGAAGAACAAAAAATTAAGGCCATCCCATGAAAAAAAAAACATGGGCGGGGAGCTGTGGACTTTCCCCGTCAGAAGAAAAAGGTAAACATAATTTAAGTTTTTATTCTTAAACGGGGAGAGTCCACAGCTGCATTCAATACTTTTGGGAGCTTAGAGGACACTGAATGCAAACGGGCGGGAACAAAAAGCCACCCCATTCTGATGGCACCACAGCCTGACACAACCCGGCCTCCCAATAAAAGAAACTACTTCAACAGAAGCATGAGAAAAAAAATATGGAAAGAGGACAAGGTAACAGCCCATCAATTAGAACCATAACAATCCCAGTTAGAGATCACTCTAAATGCAGGACTCCACTGAGCACAAAAGCCTCTGAGGAGACAAAAATCACGCTCACTAGAAGCACACAAACAAAAAACCTCTCCATGAACAAAGGTAAGGGAAACAACAAAAACTCACACATCACCTTCTCCCTAACTGAAAGGGAAGAATCAGATAAGGTCATAAAGAACCTCCAGAAAACAATCCGCGAAGATTCAAGGACAAAACAGAGAGAAGCACCTAGCATAACTCGAAAAAAAGCGCTACCAGGCTGCAAGTCCCCTATAAAATATTCTCCAACGGAGGAGAGCAAAAGAAAGGAAAAATTCCAGATCACCTCCTACATGGATCAAAAGGAACCAAAGGAAAGCCTTAACCTGAACCAAAAACCCAGAAGGCACAAAAGAACAAAAAGGTAGAACACTACCTTACCAAAGACAGCTAAATAGCACAGAGAAACTGAACTCCCATAAGTCAAAAAAACCCCGGGAGCAGAACAGATACAATAGTATCATCCGTTTATGCCACAAATGAAAGCTGCAGGCTTCCATCGGTAGGCAGTCCGACTAAACGTCAAAACATGGTAATTAGCCAACTGAACAGCTAGCAAACATGCACCAGGACATCCCTTGAAAGGACAAGAGAATAAATTCAGAAAGCAGGGCGGACCAACTCCTCCCCTACTAGAAGACGGGGCAAGGAAGGAAAACCCCTGACCAATAAGGAAGAACCAAACTACAAGGCCTCCCGTCCTAAGGGTCCTGTGGGAGACGAGATACACGGTTGATGTTTATGTAAGAACTTACCTGATAAATTCATTTCTTTCATATTAGCAAGAGTCCATGAGCTAGTGACGTATGGCATATACATTCCTACCAGGAGGGGCAAAGTTTCCCAAACCTCAAAATGCCTATAAATACACCCCTCACCACACCCACAAATCAGTTTAACGAATAGCCAAGAAGTGGGGTGATAAGAAAAAAGTGCAAAGCATAAATATAAGGAATTGGAATAATTGTGCTTTATACAAAAAAAATCATAACCACCACAAAAAAGGGTGGGCCTCATGGACTCTTGCTAATATGAAAGAAATGAATTTATCAGGTAAGTTCTTACATAAATTATGTTTTCTTTCATGTAATTAGCAAGAGTCCATGAGCTAGTGACGTATGGGATAATGACTACCCAAGATGTGGATCTTCCACGCAAGAGTCACTAGAGAGGGAGGGATAAAATAAAGACAGCCAATTCCGCTGAAAATAATCCACACCCAAAACAAAGTTTAAATCTTATAATGAAAAAAACTGAAATTATAAGCAGAAGAATCAAACTGAAACAACTGCCTGAAGTACTTTTCTACCAAAAACCACTTCAGAAGAAGAAAACACATCAAAATGGTAGAATTTAGTAAAAGTATGCAAAGAGGACCAAGTTGCTGCTTTGCAAATCTGATCAACCGAAGCTTCATTCCTAAACGCCCAGGAAGTAGAAACTGACCTAGTAGAATGAGCTGTAATCCTTTGAGGCGGGGATTTACCCAACTCGACATAAGCATGATGAATTAAAGATTTCAACCAAGATACCAAAGAAATGGCAGAGGCCTTCTGACCTTTCCTAGAACCGGAAAAGATAACAAATAGACTAGAAGTCTTTCGGAAATTCTTAGTAGCTTCAACATAATATTTCAAAGCTCTAACTACATCCAAAGAAAACAATGATTTCACCTTAGAATTCTTAGGATTAGGACATAATGAAGGAACCACAATTTCTCTACTAATGTTGTTAGAATTCACAACCTTAGGTAAAAATTTAAAAGAAGTTTGCAACACCGCCTTATCCTGATGAAAAATCAGAAAAGGAGACTCACAAGAAAGAGCAGATAATTCAGAAACTCTTCTGGCAGAAGAGATGGCCAAAAAGAACAAAACTTTTCAAGAAAGTAATTTAATGTCCAAAGAATGCATAGGTTCAAACGGAGGAGCTTGAAGAGCCCCCAGAACCAAATTCAAACTCCAAGGAGGAGAAATTGACTTAATGACAGGTTTTATACGAACCAAAGCTTGTACAAAACAATGAATATCAGGAAGATTAACAATCTTTCTGTGAAAAAGAACAGAAAGAGCAGAGATTTGTCTTTTCAAGGAACTTGCAGACAAACCTTTATCCAAACCATCCTGAAGAAACTGTAAAATTATAGGAATTCTAAAAGAATGCCAGGAAAAATGATGAGAAAGACACCAAGAAATATAAGTCTTCCAGACTCTATAATATATCTCCCTAGATACAGATTTACGAGCCTGTAACATAGTATTAATCACAGAGTCAGAGAAACCTCTTTGACTAAGAATCAAGCGTTCAATCTCCATACCTTTAAATTTAAGGATTTGAGATCCTGATGGAAAAAAAGGACCTTGTGACAGAAGGTCTGGTCATAACGGAAGAGTCCACGGTTGGCAAGAGGCCATCCGGACAGAATCCGCATACCAAAAACCTGAGAGGCCATGCTGGAACCACCAACAGAACAAATGAGCATTCCTTCAGAATCTTGGAGATTACTCTTGGAAGAAGAACTAGAGGCGGAAAGATATAGGCAGGATGATACTTCCAAGGAAGTGACAACGCATCCACTGCTTCCGCTTGAGGATCCCTGGATCTGGACAGATACCTGGGAAGTTTCTTGTTTAGATGAGAAGCCATCAGATCTATTTCTGGAAGACCCCAAATTTGAAGAATCTGAAGAAATACCTCTGGGAGAAGAGACCATTCGCCCGGATGAAACGTGTGGCGACTGAGATAATCCGCTTTCCAATTGTCTATACCTGGGATATGAACCGCAGAAACTAGACAGGAGCTGGATTCCGCCCATACCAGAATTCGAGATACTTCTTTCATAGCCAGAGGACTGTGAGTCCCTCCTTGATGATTGATGTATGCCACAGTTGTGACATTGTCTGTCTGAAAACAAATGAACGATTCTCTCTTTAGAAGAGGCCAAGACTGAAGAGCTCTGAAAATTGCACGGAGTTCCAAAATATTGATCGGTAATCTCACCTCCTGAGATTCCCAAACCCCTTGTGCTGTCAGTGACCCCCACACAGCTCCCCAACCTGAAGGACTTGCATCTGTTGAAATTACAGTCCAGGTCGGAAGAACAAAAGAAGCCCCCTGAACTAAACGATGGTGATCTGTCCACCACGTTAGAGAGTGTCAAACAATCGGTTTTAAAGATATTAATTGAGATATCTTTGTGTAATCCCTGCACCACTGGGCTACACATAAGCAGACAGAATCACATAAACATGATTAAAGCCCCCCACTGCTCAATAACCCCTCCTCAGGAGATATTACCCATTGATTCCATAAAGATAAAGGAGTCCCACTAAGACCCTGTTTTCTATAATTTACATTACATCCACAATGAAAGTAAAATGAAACGGTCTTACCGGAATCTATGCCGTGTCAAGTTTGACAGATAGTAGCGTCACTTCTGACATGGACTTGAGTGAAGAAAGCAGGCAGTGAAACTCTGCAACGCTGATTGCTTATGGAGCTGTTAATGAGTCGGGCAAAGAATGACAGGGGGATGAGAGGAATGGGGGAGCGATTTAAGCCTTTGGCTGGGGTGTCTTTGCCTCCTCCTGGTGGCCAGGTTCTGTATTTCCCAAAAGTAATGAATGCAGCTGTGGACTCTCCCCGTTTAAGAAGAAAAGGGACATTCTCTGTTAGGTGTCTGCCATAATCAAAGCTCCTACGTTAACTGAAAAATAATTCTAAGTAAATTCTTTAATTTAATCTTCTTTTTAACCGAACATGAAGTAAATGGTGATTAATTTCAACACCTCACCAGCCACATTTGTCAATTAGTAATACAGGTGCCGCATACACACCAGTGCATTCAACTGAAGCCACTTGTTTTACTTGTGTCATTTGTGTGACCAGACAGGTGCAGGGAATATGAGGAAGTTAGACAAAGTTCACAAGATCACCTTAAAGGCAGGTAACATTTTTAGAGACATATTGTACAGACATATCAGATGCTAGAATATACCATGTGCTAAGAAAAAAAAAAAAGTGTGTGACTGACCAGCAGTGTGTGCGTGCTCGCGACTGACCGGCAGTGTCTGACCAGCAGTGCGTGCGTGCTCGCGACTGACCGGCAGTGTCTGACCAGCAGAGTGTGTGCGTGCGACTGACCAGTAATATTCTAAGTTTCGGTTAGAACACGAGTGAAAACAGTTTTCTTTCAACTCATAATACGAGAGCAACCAGACGAGTGCAAAAAGCTTACTTCTAATGCGGTTAACGCTCAAGCAGGAATGTTAAAGGGACAGAACCTCAAATTTTATTTGTGATTCAGATAGAGCATGCAATTTTAAGCAACATTCTAATTTACTCCTATTATCAACTTTTCTTCATTCTCTTGGTATCTTTATTTGAAAAGCAAGAATGTACGTTTAGATGCCGGCCCATTTTTGGTGAACAACCTGGGTTGTTCTTGCCGATTGGTGGATAAATTCACCCACCAATAAACAAGTGCTGTCCAGGGTTTTTCAAATAAAAATAGCAAGAGAACGAATAAAAGTTAATAGGATTAAATTAGAAAGTTTCTTAAAATTGCATGCTCTATCTGAAACACGAAAGAACATTTTTTGGGTTTAGTGTCCCTTTAAATCGTGCTCCACTTGAAATCTAGCCCTGTATTGGCAGGGAGTGCTGAGTGGTGATAAGATGGGGCAAGGAATGTACCATAGTCGTTACCAGTAAACACCGTCATTGGTTCAGGGTATTCAGTAAAAGACCTTCAGTTAAGATAAACCTTTTACAGGGGTGCAAAGCTAAATGAAAAATTGGGACTGCACAATATCCTGTTGAGATCCTGTCTGCTTATTTGAATTTTCAGCAACGTCAGAAATTCACCAGCTGGTCTCTGGCACCAAAGGTACAAATGGCTGCAGCCAGCGTGCTCACACGTGCAGGTGTTCTATCCAGATAAGCCGGCCCAGTCAGACAGGCATTAGCTTGTGTGGCTTTCCTTAGTTATAGTTATTACAGACAGACACTTTTATAAATAAAATCACAGCAATAGCCAGAAAAAAAAGAAAGAAAAGCCTGTAGGACATTTTATATTCAGAGAAATAAACCCATTTGAAACAGAGCAAGATGATACCACAACATCAAGGAAAGAAGGATTTACAAGCTGGCTCTCAGCCATTAACTGAGCGAAGAGAAAAGCGGCATCCCACAGAATTTAAGGCTGGATTTTCATGCAACTTAAGCGTATTCTCTTCTGCAACACTTGAAACTCACAACCAGCTTTTCAAATCCCATTTCTTTGTTTTCCCACTGACAGTACTCAGTTTGGTGGTTTGTTCTGGTGCCAAAACATTACAAATGAAAATAGGGAAAACACAAAAGTTTTAGCTGCAGCACAGACCCAAGCAGCAGAATCAAACGCCGTCGCTACTGACACGAGACACGGCATGAAATTTAATTAGTACTAAATAGCTACTATTTACGCACTGTACAGCTCTATTTGTGATAATAAAATCATTTTCTAAAGCAATAAACTTATTATATTTTAGGATAGTGATCCACTTAAAGAATGTGTTGAATTATCTCCCACCTGGGTTTAGAACAGTAACAGGTACTGATCGAGTTTAGGTTAAAACGGAGACAGGTGGTTTCTACCAATTCCTTAGCAACCTATACAAGAATCGCGTCCATTTTTTATAGTGACATGGTAACAAATTTTGATCCCCAACTGGCCTGCATTTTCCAGGACTGTCGCAATTTGTGAGCTCTGACATTTCCGGTTTCTTAAGAAAACCTTCCAACCTGGTGCACCCAACCTCCCAGGTAGACTGTCTATACCAGGTTCAAAACCACAAGAACTGTGCAGGTGGGAAGTTGGTAAGCGGCAGAGCACAAGTGCATCTTTCTACAGAGGATGAACATTTACACACACTACCATCTCTAAATAAACTGCCCCAAGCAAAGGTTAGATGTGGCATTAAGTGAGCACGCAAGTACAGAGGGCAGATGAAGTGGCTTTAAGGACCCATAGAACTACAAAGTAGATAAGCAGTGCCATATGCGCGCTGCGCTCATTACGCTCACAACGACTAAGCAGCTGGGGCACACATAGCCTCAGCAAGTTCACGCAGAGTAGGAAGGAGACATGGGCTTCTTAAGTACGGGGGCAGGAGTCATAACCCAGATGTAACAGGCATTAGCGTCGCTCTGCTGTGATATACTACACAGAGGAAAACAACCCATTTATCCAGAACACGATGTAACTTACAGACATAAAGCACAGACTGGTATTAGGATAACTATGGGTGGCATTAACTGCTACACTGCTGAACAAGATTAGCAGACAATCATTACATAATTCTTAAGCACAAGAAAGTAATTAATAAAGCGCCTTTGTATAAATTTACTGACACAGGGAGGTGCTGGGTCAGCTGCACCAATTAACTCATTAGGGGACAATGCGTTTTTCCAAGTCCTCCGAGTGATGCGGTCGATGAATGTACCCAGTTTATGGAAGCTCTTCCCCTATGTTTGTGCAGACACGGCGCACTAACTTATTGGTGCCATTAACAGACCTAAAACTGCAACTCAGAACGGCCCTTCTACAAGGCAATAACTACTCACATTATAGATCATCCATTGCAGTAAATAGCTCTTATGCCACTTTCTCTCAGCAGCATTGGCATCAGCAGGTTATACTGACTAACGTGCATAGCCCTGCCTGGGGATACCAGCTCATTTCTGCCCATGTCTTATACACTGTGCACAATCACCCTTCTGGTCAAGGGAAGGGACCGCCTGATCTACCATTTCAGACTGCCAAGTCTAGAAAAGTCCTACCCAAGCACTCTGAGAAAGCCTTGTCGTGCTCTGCCACCTCCAGCCCCAATGAGCGATACAGAGCAACTCAGCACCACACAAGTGCCACCACAATACACTGCCAAGCTAGATTACACAGCACCACCTGCCTACTGTCAGTGGTTGGCACTTCAGTACAATGTGAATAGCTTTACCTGGCACCCAGTAGGTTACAGCACAAGCATTTCACATGCAAGGCCAGGTACCAAGAAAAATATTCTTCACTCAGATACACGGAATATTGTGATCACTTCTAGCAACACGTAACGTAAAATTATAACTACTAATGGCAAATCTCACTCATACAGAATTATGCTATCACGTTAGGAACGGACACATTTAATTGCCAGGGCTCACTAGGTAAGGAGGAGTGAAGCAGTCATTTGGCCTAGTCCCTGTGAGCAGTAAGTGTGCCTTAATGACAGCCTGCTCACTAACTGGGCACCTTTAAGCTACATGCCTGGCCACAACACTGACCGGCAGTCCTGACTGACTGTTGGGTTGATGCTTTTGAAGACATGGAGCCATCTATGCCAGTTTAATCATTAAGCTCATTGCTACGATGGGCACACGCCGCTGTTGCAGTGTCAGGCGCCTGTCACAAGTAGACACTGTCAGGGCAAAGAGGTGATTCCGCTTCCTGCAGTGGTTCTAAAACAGCTAATCTAAACAGATATTAAACTGACAGCCTGCTGAATGACACTTTGATAAGCTACTTAAAGGGCCACACAGGAGTAAGGTCCCTCTCATACAAAACAGCAAAACAATGAATGGTTGCTGTGTACGGATGAGATCCTCTGCAGATATTCTTAATAGGCCCCTTGCAGAGCACGGTCTGACAGCCGCTGCGTATTCAATTCTGTATTACACCACTGCTACAGCCGCGTGCTTTTAATTAAAGGGACATAAAAAGCACTTACAAGTGCCACTAACCACACCGCAAACAGGAAATAAAGCAACATGAATTCTCCCTGTAATAGACAAAGCGTGTTACTCCTGAGGTCACACGAGCTGCCTTAGGGAAATGCACTGCCCCAGATGGCAACAAATCAGAATGTGACTGACAGTCCCAGACAAATTAAATGGGCTGCAGGGAGGGTGACCATCCTCTAAGCATCTCTCTTCCCAGCTACGTGGGAAGGTGTTGACCATATGGCCACAGTACACACAATCTGTACCCCTGTGCATCCTGGGAATTGTACTGTAACACACTGCAGGCATGCAAGTCCCCCGGCTCAGGCCCCTATAGAAAGCAGCTCACTTATGTCACACAGGGGGGGAACTCGCTTCCTGCTCCCTTTTTATTCTGCATCACCACCATCTGGTGCTCAGATTTTCATTTGTCATCTTTTGGGAATTGCAGCTCATCAATTCTGTCCAGTTAAACATGTACCCTTAAGATAATTAGATCAGCCTCTGTAACTGCTACATGTAACCGCAGTCTCTAACCGCTGCCTGCGCCCGCATGCAGCAGTCTCTAACCGCTACCTGCGCCCGCATGCAGCAGTCTCTAACCGCTACCTGCGCCCGCATGCAGCAGTCTCTAACCGCTACCTGCGCCCGCATGCAGCAGTCTCTAACCGCTACCTGCGCCCGCATGCAGCAATATGTAACCGCTAGCTGCGCCCGCATGCAGCAATATGTAACCGCTAGCTGCGCCTGCATGCAGCAATATGTAACCGCTACCTGTGCCTGCATGCAGCAATATGTAACCGCTACCTGTGCCTGCATGCAGCAATATGTAACCGCTACCTGTGCACGCATGCAGCAATATGTAACCGCTACCTGTGCCTGCATGTAGCAATATGTAACCGCTACCTGTGCCTGCATGTAGCAA
Source organism: Bombina bombina (assembly GCF_027579735.1). NCBI lineage: Eukaryota > Metazoa > Chordata > Amphibia > Anura > Bombinatoridae > Bombina > Bombina bombina. Next base: position 19,272,934 of record NC_069504.1, on the reverse strand, counting down.
TATGTAACCGCTACCTGTGCCTGCATGTAGCAATATGTAACCGCTACCTGTGCCTGCATGTAGCAATATGTAACCGCTACCTGTGCCTGCATGTAGCAATATGTAACCGCTACCTGTGCCTGCATGCAGCAATATGTAACCGCTACCTGTGCCTGCATGTAGCAATATGTAACCGCTACCTGTGCCTGCATGTAGCAATATGTAACCGCTACCTGTGCCTGCATGTAGCAATATGTAACCGCTACCTGTGCCTGCATGTAGCAATATGTAACCGCTACCTGTGCCTGCATGTAGCAATATGTAACCGCTACCTGTGCCTGCATGTAGCAATATGTAACCGCTACCTGTGCCTGCATGCAGCAATATGTAACCGCTACCTGTGCCTGCATGCAGCAATATGTAACCGCTACCTGTGCCTGCATGTAGCAATATGTAACCGCTACCTGTGCCTGCATGTAGCAATATGTAACCGCTACCTGTGCCTGCATGTAGCAATATGTAACCGCTACCTGTGCCTGCATGTAGCAATATGTAACCGCTACCTGTGCCTGCATGCAGCAATATGTAACCGCTACCTGTGCCTGCATGCAGCAATATGTAACCGCTACCTGTGCCTGCATGTAGCAATATGTAACCGCTACCTGTGCCTGCATGTAGCAATATGTAACCGCTACCTGTGCCTGCATGTAGCAATATGTAACCGCTACCTGCGCACATACCTCCATATTTACTTAGCAAGAGCACACAGGAACATAAAATGTAGAGCATTGCGTGTGACGTTACACAGGACTCTCTAGTCAGAAATAAAAGATGTCTATAGCAGGGATCACCAGCCTTTTCACGCAGAAGGGTGCCCATTGTCTTTCCATTGGGAAGGAAGATGAACAAATGCATCTAATGAACCTTTACATTCAGCAAGAAAAAACAAATGGCAATAGAGCTGGGGGAACCATGCACAGATTGCTCACTGGCAGTTATTAGACTCAGTATTAAACGGTGTAACATGCACAATAGTGTGCTTCATATACACCCTCTACAGTCTAATCAATACAAAATGCATATGAATTGCACTGACCACAATGCATTAGTTTGCTGGGAATTGGTCAGTACTGACATCTCGCTGTTAAAAGGTCATCGCCCACAATCAGATCACAGGTGAGTGACGGGCTATGAACAGGATTAACTCATCAGCCCGAGAGCGCAGCAACACAATGTGAGAGCAGTTTGCCCACACAAAACTGCTGTGTATTGCTCACATTTGAAATGTATTTCTTATAATCAAGCACAGGAGTTTCATGATAAATCACACAGAATAAGTGTCAGACCTTTCATTAATCTGGTCTATGTTACAGTCTTGGGCCTATGTATGCTGGAGTTAATTAACAGGGGTATTATGCTCGGAGGATCCTTCTACTCAACACTGTAAGAAAGGTATTTTCTTCATTGGAGGGAGGCCATTCACCCTATATCTTTTAGGAATGGCTTTCTCCACAATTTCAGGGTAATTCTGACTCTGGTTACTCCATATTAGAGCTGTAGTCTGACATTCAGGTGAGCCTTTGATGCAGGAAACAGCATCTCCACCCAAACGTCAAACCTACCCAGAAAACCTTAGATGCAGCCTCACTCACAAGGCCCCTACGGTGTCAGATGACAAGCCCGGTGTCAGATGACAAGCCCGGTGTCAGATGACAAGCCCCTCACACGGCAGTAATATCAGAGAGTAATATCAGGATCAAGCTCATCAGCACCGACAGAACTGGCCTGCAGAGTTCCACAAGGATCTATCCTGTCTCCCATACTATTCCATACCACTGAGGGACATCATTAACCAACATGGCCTAAGATATCATTGTTACGCTGATGACACACAACTATACTTCTCCTTTTCTCCAGATACTACAGACCCAGCATGCCGCATAAAAAGTTGCTTAACAAACCTCATAGAATGGATGAATGCTAGCTGTCTCAAAGTGAACCCGGACAAAACAGAGTTTCTCTTGGTGAGGGGACCTCGGGCATCAAAAATATCCCAAGATCACTCAACTGGCCTGATTGACGCAGGACTATCTTTTAACCCTTAGAGCGCTAAGCACTTTCCCACCTGGGTGCTAAGCTGTTTAAAGGTTTTTTTATTTGTATTTTTCCCCCACATATCCTTAATACTTACATTGTTGGAAAGGTTAGACGATTACCTTTCCAACGGTGGGTTGTTGTTTTTTTTGGGGGGGGGGTCTGTAGCTGCTTAGATGCCAGAGATACAGGCTTCTAAGCAGCATGCCCACTTTTTCTATACTTAACATTGTTTTTTTTTTTGTTTGTTTTTTAAAGTTGTGCGGTGACGTTATCACGTCATTGCGCATGACGTCGCCGCGTATAACGTGAAGCCCCCGCGATGTCCGTCACTATACAGGCCCGATCGCCGGGGTAGGAGCGGGTGGGAGCCCCCAGATCTCCCTCAAGGTGAGAGAGTGCTAGCGACAGCTCTGAGCCGTCGTTAGCACCTGAGTGGGAAACTCTGCAACGGCTCAGAGCCGTCAGCACTGAAAGGGTTAAACAGCAGATATCCTCCATAATAAAATCTGCCTACTTTCATCTGAAAAACATAGCCAGGATACAACACTTCATTCCACCGGATGATATGCCAACATTAATCCATGCATTTGTATCCTCTAGGCTAAATTACTGCAATGCACTCTACTTGGGCCTCCCAAAAAAAAGAACTCCATCTCCTTCAGAAGGTACAAAACGCAGCAGCCAGACTACTTACCAATCAAACTCGCTCCTGCCACATAACACCTGTTCTCCACTCCCTGCATTGGCTTCCAATTAAATGGCGAACATTTTAAAATTGGCCTGCTGACCTTCAAAGCCTTAAACAACCAAGGCCCACAGTACCTGAAAAAACTCCTGACACCCGACATCCCATTCCGGTCACTTAGGTCAGCCAACACATCCCTCCCCTCAGTGCCAAGAATAAGGACAAACTAAGGCTCCAGAGCATTCGGCCACGCTGCCCCTTCTTTCTGGAACTCTTTACCGTGAGCAATCAGAGAGGCACCGTCCGTACAGACTTTTAAAAAAGCTAAAGACCCACCTCTTCCATCAGGCATTCAGTCTGCGTATCTGACCTTCATAAACTCCTAACTTTTATGTCTTATGCAGGTATATTTGTAAAGTGTTTTGAGTATCACAGGGAGAAAAGTGCTATATAAATCGCAAATTATTATTTATTATTTTTTTATTATTTTTTTTATTATTAAATAAAACCAAGACTACCTTAACCAAGGAAGGATGGCCTTAAATTTAGCTACTAAAATCCTTCTCTATTCAGAGGAACAAAGTTTAATTGAAGTTTCGATCACTTTAAATGGATTCCAAGTAGGTATGTGAATTTGGATGCTTTGTTAAGTCAAATGCTGAAAAAAGCAGTCTCGCAGCCAGGTTCCTTCTTGTGACACACTAAGATCTGTGCTTTTTACCAAGGAGAAATCCTGCTCCAAAAAGATAGCGGCGAGCGGCTTCCTTCTTCAACAAAAAGCAGCGTAGTTAGTCAAAACGCAAAGGCTAATTCCAAGACTGAATGTACCCTACAAAGGAAACCGTTCTTTTTAATCTTCACAGGTAGTTCTCAAGCTTCTTCACTGAATATTAAAAACACACCTAAGTCTGACCTTGCTCAGTTTAAGAAGCCTTTTCCTTGGGGGGGCTTGATATACCCTTCTAAATCAGTCTGTAAACTTTGAAAAAATATTTATAGGGATTTGAGGTTATCCATCCTACACCTATCAGGAAACAGATTAAGTTTTTCTGGGCCTTTTATTATATAAATAAGAGGACACTTGACCAGTTTTAAGTTAAGATATAAGCCTGTGAATCATTATGGCCAGTCTATGATGTCATTAATGGACAAAGATGAGAATTATTATGAAACATTTGCTTTGTTTGTGGCACTTCATTTTGACTTAGATATACCAAACTGCTCCCCTTGCAGATGTCCATTCATATAATCTGTGAAACTCATGTGGACATTATTCTAGAAATGCTCTTAAGGAACCGAGTGAGCCATTGTTCTCCCCAGGGCATATTTAATGGGCACACCACCAGATTTAACTGACCACTAGACTAAAATGTAAGCCAATATTAAAGGGGCAGTATAAACCAATTATCATATAAGACATGTAATAGACACTACTATAAAGCATAATATGCACAGATACAGATCTAAAAATCCAGTATAAAACAGTTTCAAAACGTACTTAGAAGCTACAGTTTAGCTCTGTTAAAAAGGTTGCTGGAACACCCACTGCAAGTGAGAAGCAGCCCCCCCTTCGCATATGAAAAGACCCTTTACACAAACCGAAGCAAGCTGGAGTAGGAAGGTATACATCAGTATTCTCCTAAAAATGTTCGGCTTGGTTAATATTCTCAAAATCAGTGCAATGTTATTAAAAAATAAGCAAAACTATATATGGTTTTTAAAACAACCCTGTATGGGCTATATAAATGGATCATGCACAAAACAATTATGCAAAGAAAAATCTAGTGTATAATGCCCTTTTAAGTTAAAATGAATACTTTTTAATGCTGGTTGCAAAATCATTTAATCAATGTTTAAACTATTGAAATCAAAAACTGCATAATTTAATAAACAGAAAAAGTTATAATATTGCAACATTCCCATCATGCTACTTCATGACATTCAGCTGGCAAAATTTCCTGTGGAGAACATTAAAATGATCAATACAATTTGCAGGACACTGGCATCTCAGAGCGAGAGCTTGTTTGCCCCCCTGAATAGCGTTCTGTTTCAGAGAGATGCTTTACAGAAGCACAGGAGTTTTTCCCCCAGAACATAGAATGGCATTCATTAAATTTGAAGAGAGTGCCAGCTAAAAACCATACTTTACACACCAAAAAATGAAGGTCTTCCTAACCTTATGAAAAACCTCCCTTGTCACAGGATTATGGGCATGAGTTAAAGGTCTGACAGAACCAGAAAAAAACAAAACCAAAAAAAAAACAGCATTTAACCTCCAAGCCATCAAGTTGAGGGAATTGAAAACCTGATGAAAAGGTGGTGGCACAGAGGAAGAAGCCATGGAGGAGAACTGGACATCTGCACCAGATCCGTAAACCAAGTTCTGCAAGGCCATGCTGGAGCAATCAAATACTGATGATACCTCCTGCTTGATTCTGGCCATCACTTTTAGTAACAGAACAAGAGCAGGAAAGATGGAAGCCAGACAAAATAACCAAGCTAATAGAACAATCAAACTCCACCTAAGGATCCCTGAACCCCTCAATTTATTGGGAGCTTTTTGTTCAACCAAGAAGCCATCAGATCTATTTCTGGAAGGCCCCATCTATCCACAATGTTATAGAAAATATGCAAATGAAGAAAACATTCCCCCAGATTAAGAGCCTAGAGAAGGAGATGGAACGGAGATTAGTATCGGCCCAGAACAAAATTCAGGACACCTCCCTCATCGCCAGTGAACGGAGAGTTCCTTCTTGATGATAGAAGCCACAACTGACATTGTCTGACAGGAAACGCAGATAAGTCTCTTCAACAGAGGCCAGCTTTGAAGATTGCAAGGAGTTCCAGAAGATTTATAGGTACTCTCGCCTCCCGAGTAGACCAAACTCCCTGCATTCTCCAAAAACCCAAGACTACACCCCAACCTGAAAGGCTTGTGTGTATTAAGATCAAAGTCCAATTTGGATGAACAAGAATGCCCCTAAACAAAAAAGCACTGAGGATTAAGCCATGTTAAAAAAATACCAGGACTTGTCTTGCTAAGAAATCCAGAAGGATTTTCTGAGAAAATGGAGTATAATCCCTGCATCACTGGCAAAGCTGAAAAGGCATCATGTGAAATCGGAGGCAAATGAAATAGCATCTGATGCTGCTATAATCAGACCTATTACCTCCATGCAAAGAACTACGAAGGGAAAAAGAACTGAAGATTTGAAGGTGAAATAATTCTGTCTCCTATGGTCTGTCAATGATATAGTCTCATAAAAACTGAGTGAGTCTATAATGGCATATCAGAATATAATCCTAGAATGAAAAGAGAACTCTTTGGAAAAATAATTAGTCAACCATTCTCTTAAAGAAACAAGTTGTCTTTTGGTATGAAATACTGTAAAATGGAGCCTGTACCAAGATAACATCCGGGAAAAGAAAACGCCAAGATAACCTGAACTTTTATCACAGACAAGAGTTTCCAGAATTAAAAAAAAAAAAAAAAAATCTGGCAGCAATAGCCAGACCAAAAAAGAAGAACAACAAATTGAAAATGCTTGTCAAGGAATGCAAATCTTAGAAACGGAAGGTCCCTGTGGATAGGGATATGAAGATAAGCTTCCATCAATTCTAGGTTTATACAGCAAAAAATCCCATGCTGAACATAAGGAAAAAATGCCTGTCAATAGTCCTCAGCTATGATGTACACAACAAAATGTACCTACTAATAGCCTATAGGCTATGTGAGGGACCACAAATATACAACATACTTGCCTAATAAGCATCCACACTACCTACTTGCAACCTGTAGGGAAAAAACTGCTTACAGTAGATAGATAATCAAGTGTTGTACGTGTGACAGCAGAGGATCCGAGTATGTGGACACCTGTGGCAGGCCTGTGTATTTGTGCCTCTACCCAATAGTCCATTAACTTCCCTCTTTCCAAACAGTAGCTCTCAGGAGAAAATGAGCCTCAAAAATCGGTCTGAGGACCCCTCTCACAGAAGAGCAACAAGAGCACCTCCATTCGTCACCTTCCTGAGGAGGCAAAGATAAGACTGGTTTGCCAGTGAAGTGGGAGGGTTTTTAAGGGCTCCGAGTTTTGCGACTCTCAACCTTTATGAAAGAAATGGGCATCAAGAACGTTGTAGTTTTGTTAACAGGCTCTAAGGAAATTACAAATGTAACTAAGAACTGTATTTCCTTAATATAATGCTTCTTGTCGTTTGGATCTTCTCTGGGAGACACAGGCAGCTAATGCACCTAGTACCGCACCTTTGTGCTTGGAGGATAGCAGCACCTGAGGGCATATGTTGCAATATTATAGCAAGTATATCCAGAAGAGAATATGAGCACCCTAAACAGGTGTGGAAATATATACACAAAGCTGTATAATAGCTGCAAACAATTGTACATGCTGTATATCAGGATAGACCTTTAAAGGGATAAGCAAGTCAAAATTAAATGCTCTATTTGAATCATGTAAGTTTAAGACATTTAAATTCACTTCTATTTTCAAATGTTCCTACACTAGTGGGAGCTAGCTGCTGATTGGTGCCTGTATACAATTGTCTCTTGTGATTGGCCAACTAGATGAGTTCAGTTAGCTTCCAGTAGTGCAATGTCTCTTCAGCAAAGGATAACAAGAAAATGAAGCAAATTTGAGAATAGAAGTAAATTGGAAAGTTGTTTAAAATTGTATGTTCTATGCAAATAATGAAAGAAAAATTATGGGGTTTCCTGACCCTTTAACTACACAAATCAAAATAACAAATCATGCACTGCCAAAATAAAAGCATAAGACCAAAGTAATACAAATAAAATTCTAAATAAAGTCATATTTTAATACTCTTCAGCAGCAAATCAAACACAAGCTCAACCCACTGGTATAGCTATGTGAGTTCTGTATTTAATTAACCTTTGCAGAGACAGCGCCAAATATTTTTATCTTAATTGGACATTTAATAATAGATTCTTTAAAAAAAACTGTTGTCTGCATTCCCCATTAATATTCTAGATTCTGGCCTTTAAAGGTAGCAAAAATGCACAGTAACACAAGCTAAACATATACAGTACATGTACATACACTCAGATACACACACAAATTACATATCATACACTTATACATGCAGATACGCATACACACTACATAGCATACACTTACACATGCAGATACACACACACACTACATAGCATACACTTATACATGCAGATACACACACACACACTACATAGCATACACTTACACATGCAGATACACACACACACTACATAGCATACACTTATACATGCAGATACACACACACACTACATAGCATACACTTATACATGCAGATACACACACACACTACATAGCGTACACTTACACATGCAGATACACACACACACACACACTACATAGCATAAACTTATACATGCAGATACGCATACACACACTACATAGCTTACACTTATACATGCAGATACACACACACACTACATAGCGTACACTTACACATGCAGATACACACACACACACACACTACATAGCATAAACTTATACATGCAGATACGCATACACACACTACATAGCATACACTTATACATGCAGATACACACACACTACATAGCATACACTTATACATGCAGATACGCATACACACACTACATAGCATACACTTATACATGCAGATGCGCATACACACTACATAGCATACACTTATACATGCAGATACACACACACACACTACATAGCATACACTTAAACATGCAGATACACACACACACACTACATAGCATACACTTATACATGCAGATGCGCATACACACTACATAGCATACACTTATACATGCAGATACACACACACACACTACATAGCATACACTTATACATGCAGATACACACACACACACACTACATAGCATACACTTATACATGCAGATGCGCATACACTACATAGCATACACTTATACATGCAGATACACACACATTACATAGCATACACTTATACATGCAGATACGCATACACACACTACATAGCATACACTTATACATGCAGATACGCATACACACACTACATAGCATACACTTATACATGCAGATACGCATACACACACTACATAGCATACACTTACACATGCAGATACACACACACTACATAGCATACACTTATACATGCAGATACGCATACACACACTACATAGCATACACTTATACATGCAGATGCGCATACACACTACATAGCATACACTTATACATGCAGATACACACACACTACATAGCATACACTTACACATGCAGATACACACACTACACAGCGTACACTTACACATGCAGATACACACACTACACAGCGTACACTTATACATGCAGATACAGACACACACACTACATAGCATACACTTATACATGCAGATACACACACGCACACACACGCACACACACACACTACACAGCGTACACTTACACATGCAGATACACACACTACATAGCGTACACTTATACATGCAGATACAGACACACACTACATAGCATACACTTATACATGCAGATACACACACACTACATAGCATACACTTATACATGCAGATACGCATACACACTACATAGCATACACTTATACATGCAGATACACACACACACTACATAGCATACACTTATACATGCAGATACACACACACACTACATAGCATACACTTATACATGCAGATACACACACACACACACTACATAGCATACACTTATACATGCAGATACACACACACACACACTACATAGCATACACTTATACATGCAGATACGCAGATACGCATACACACTACATAGCATACACTTATACATGCAGATACACACACTACATAGCATACACTTATACATGCAGATACGCATACACACTACATAGCATAAACTTACACATACACACACACACTACACAGCATACACTTATACATGCAGTTACACACACACACTACATAGCATACACTTATACATGCAGATACGCATACACACTACATAGCATACACTTATACATGCAGATACGCATACACACTACATAGCATACACTTATACATGCAGATACACACACTACACAGCGTACACTTACACATGCAGATACACACACACTACACAGCGTACACTTATACATACAGAAACACACACTACACATATACATGTACATACACTCAGATACACACACAAATTACATATACACTTATACATGCAGATACGCATACACACTACATAGCATACACTTATACATGCAGATACACACACACACTACATAGCATACACTTACACATGCAGATACACAGACACACACACTACATATCATACACTTATACATGCATATACACACACACACACTACATAGCATACACTTATACATGCAGATACACACACACTACATAGCATACACTTATACATGCATATACACACACACACACTACATAGCATACACTTATACATGCAGATACACACACACACTACATAGCATACACTTATACATACAGATACACACACTACACAGCGTACACTTACACATGCAGATACACACACTACACAGCGTACACTTACACATACAGAAACACACACTACACATATACATGTACACACACTCAAATACACAGAAACACACACTACACATATACATGTACACACACTCAAATACACAGAAACACACACTACACATATACATGTACACACACTCAAATACACAGAAACACACACTACACAGCGTACACTTATACATACAGATGCACACACTACACAGCGTACACTTATACATACAGATACACACACTACACAGCGTACACTTATACATACAGATGCACACACTACACAGCGTACACTTATACATACAGATGCACACACTACACAGCGTACACTTATACATACAGATGCACACACTACACAGCGTACACTTATACATACAGATACACACTACACAGCGTACACTTATACATACAGATACACACACTACACAGCGTACACTTATACATACAGATACACACACTACACAGCGTACACTTATACATACAGATACACACTACACAGCGTACACTTATACATACAGATACACACTACACAGCGTACACTTATACATACAGATACACACTACACAGCGTACACTTATACATACAGATACACACTACACAGCGTACACTTATACATACAGATACACACTACACAGCGTACACTTATACATACAGATACACACTACACAGCGTACACTTATACATACAGATACACACACTACACAGCGTACACTTATACATACAGAAACACACACTACACATATACATGTACACACACTCAAATACACAGAAACACACACTACACATATACATGTACACACACTCAAATACACAGAAACACACACTACACATATACATGTACACACACTCAAATACACAGAAACACACACTACACAGCGTACACTTATACATACAGATGCACACACTACACAGCGTACACTTATACATACAGATACACACACTACACAGCGTACACTTATACATACAGATGCACACACTACACAGCGTACACTTATACATACAGATGCACACACTACACAGCGTACACTTATACATACAGATGCACACACTACACAGCGTACACTTATACATACAGATACACACTACACAGCGTACACTTATACATACAGATACACACACTACACAGCGTACACTTATACATACAGATACACACTACACAGCGTACACTTATACATACAGATACACACTACACAGCGTACACTTATACATACAGATACACACTACACAGCGTACACTTATACATACAGATACACACTACACAGCGTACACTTATACATACAGATACACACTACACAGCGTACACTTACACATACAGAAACACACACTACACAGCGTACACTTACACATACAGATACACACACTACACAGCGTACACTTATACATACAGATGCACACACTACACAGCGTACACTTATACATACAGATACACACACTACACAGCGTACACTTACACATGCAGATACACACACACTACACAGCGTACACTTATACATACAGAAACACACACTACACATATACATGTACACACACTCAAATACACAGAAACACACACTACACATATACATGTACACACACTCAAATACACAGAAACACACACTACACATATACATGTACACACACTCAAATACACAGAAACGCACACTACACATATACATGTACACACACTCAAATACACAGAAACGCACACTACACATATACATGTACACACATTCAAATACACAGAAACACACACTACACATATACATGTACACACACTCAAATACACAGAAACACACACTACACATATACATGTACACACACTCAAATACACAGAAACACACACTACACATACATGTACACACACTCAAATACACAGAAACACACACTACACATATACATGTACACACACTCAAATACACAGAAACACACACAGCGTACACTTATACATACAGATGCACACACTCAAATACACAGAAACACACTACACAGCGTACACTTATACGTACAGATACACACTACACAGCGTACACTTATACATACAGATACACACACACACACAGCGTACACTTATACATACAGAAACACACACCACACAGCGTACACTTATACATACAGATACACACTACACAGCGTACACTTATACATACAGATACACACACTACACAGCGTACACTTATACATACAGATACACACACACACAGCGTACACTTATACATACAGATACACACTACACAGCGTACACTTATACATACAGATACACACACACACAGCGTACACTTATACATACAGAAACACACACTACACAGCGTACACTTATACAGATACACACTACACAGCGTACACTTATACATACAGATACACACCACACTACACAGCGTACACTTATACATACAGATGCACACTACACAGCGTACACTTATACATACAGATACACACCACACTACACAGCGTACACTTATACATACAGATGCACACTACACAGCGTACACTTATACATACAGATACACACCACACTACACAGCGTACACTTATACATACAGAAACACACACTACACAGCGTACACTTATACATACAGATACACACTACACAGCGTACACTTATACATACAGATACACACTACACAGCGTACACTTATACATACAGATACACACCACACTACACAGCGTACACTTATACATACAGATACACACCACACTACACAGCGTACACTTATACATACAGATACACACACACACAGCGTACACTTATACATACAGATACACACACACACAGCGTACACTTATACATACAGATACACACACACACACAGCGTACACTTATACATACAGATACACACACACACACAGCGTACACTTATACATACAGATGCACACACTACACAGCGTACACTTATACATACAGATACACACTACACAGCGTACACTTATACATACAGATACACACACACACAGCGTACACTTATACATACAGATGCACACACTACACAGCGTACACTTATACATACAGATACACACACACACAGCGTACACTTATACATACAGATACACACTACACAGCGTACACTTATACATACAGATGCACACACTACACAGCGTACACTTATACATACAGATACACACTACACAGCGTACACTTATACATACAGATACACACTACACAGCGTACACTTATACATACAGATGCACACACTACACAGCGTACACTTATACATACAGATACACACTACACAGCGTACACTTATACATACAGATGCACACACTACACAGCGTACACTTATACATACAGATACACACTACACAGCGTACACTTATACATGCAGATGCACACACACACAGCGTACACTTATACATACAGATACACACACTACACAGCGTACACTTATACATACAGATACACACTACACAGCGTACACTTATACATACAGATACACACACTACACAGCGTACACTTATACATACAGATGCACACACTACACAGCGTACACTTATACATACAGATGCACACACTACACAGCGTACACTTATACATACAGATACACACCACACTACACAGCGTACACTTATACATACAGATGCACACACTACACAGCGTACACTTATACATACAGATACACACACTACACAGCGTACACTTATACATACAGATACACACCACACTACACAGCGTACACTTATACATACAGATGCACACACTACACAGCGTACACTTATACATACAGATGCACACACTACACAGCGTACACTTATACATACAGATACACACTACACAGCGTACACTTATACATACAGATACACACACACACAGCGTACACTTATACATACAGATACACACACACACAGCGTACACTTATACATACAGATACACACACACACAGCGTACACTTATACATACAGATGCACACACTACACAGCGTACACTTATACATACAGATACACACTACACAGCGTACACTTATACATACAGATACACACCACACAGCGTACACTTATACATACAGATACACACCACACTACACAGCGTACACTTATACATACAGATACACACACACAGCGTACACTTATACATACAGATACACACTACACAGCGTACACTTATACATACAGATACACACACACAGCGTACACTTATACATACAGATACACACTACACAGCGTACACTTATACATACAGATGCACACACTACACAGCGTACACTTATACATGCAGATGCACACACTACACAGCGTACACTTATACATACAGATACACACTACACAGCGTACACTTATACATACAGATACACACTACACAGCGTACACTTATACATACAGATACACACACTACACAGCGTACACTTATACATACAGATGCACACACTACACAGCGTACACTTATACATACAGATGCACACACTACACAGCGTACACTTATACATACAGATACACACCACACTACACAGCGTACACTTATACATACAGATGCACACACTACACAGCGTACACTTATACATACAGATACACACACTACACAGCGTACACTTATACATACAGATACACACCACACTACACAGCGTACACTTATACATACAGATGCACACACTACACAGCGTACACTTATACATACAGATACACACACACACAGCGTACACTTATACAGATACACACTACACAGTGTACACTTATACATACAGATACACACACACACAGCGTACACTTATACATACAGATACACACCACACTACACAGCGTACACTTATACATACAGATGCACACACTACACAGCGTACACTTATACATACA
The DNA here is from genome assembly GCF_027579735.1 of Bombina bombina. Classification (NCBI taxonomy): domain Eukaryota; kingdom Metazoa; phylum Chordata; class Amphibia; order Anura; family Bombinatoridae; genus Bombina; species Bombina bombina. The sequence continues at coordinate 19,257,893 of NC_069504.1, read as the reverse complement.
GATACACACACACACAGCGTACACTTATACAGATACACACTACACAGCGTACACTTATACATACAGATACACACTACACAGCGTACACTTATACATACAGATACACACACACACAGCGTACACTTATACATACAGATACACACTACACAGCGTACACTTATACATACAGAAACACACACACACAGCGTACACTTATACATACAGATACACACACACACACAGCGTACACTTATACATACAGATACACACACTACACAGCGTACACTTATACATACAGATACACACTACACAGCGTACACTTATACATACAGATACACACACACACAGCGTACACTTATACATACAGATACACACTACACAGCGTACACTTATACATACAGATGCACACACTACACAGCGTACACTTATACATGCAGATGCACACACTACACAGCGTACACTTATACATACAGATACACACTACACAGCGTACACTTATACATACAGATACACACTACACAGCGTACACTTATACATACAGATACACACACTACACAGCGTACACTTATACATACAGATGCACACACTACACAGCGTACACTTATACATACAGATGCACACACTACACAGCGTACACTTATACATACAGATACACACCACACTACACAGCGTACACTTATACATACAGATGCACACACTACACAGCGTACACTTATACATACAGATACACACACTACACAGCGTACACTTATACATACAGATACACACCACACTACACAGCGTACACTTATACATACAGATGCACACACTACACAGCGTACACTTATACATACAGAAACACACTACACAGCGTACACTTATACATACAGAAACACACACACACAGCGTACACTTATACATACAGAAACACACACACACAGCGTACACTTATACATACAGATACACACACACACAGCGTACACTTATACATACAGATACACACACACAGCGTACACTTATACATACAGATACACACTACACAGCGTACACTTATACATACAGAAACACACACACACAGCGTACACTTATACATACAGATACACACACACACAGCGTACACTTATACATACAGATACACACACACAGCGTACACCTATACATACAGATGCACACACTACACAGCGTACACTTATACATACAGATACACACCACACTACACAGCGTACACTTATACATACAGATGCACACACTACACAGCGTACACTTATACATACAGATACACACACTACACAGCGTACACTTATACATACAGATACACACCACACTACACAGCGTACACTTATACATACAGATACACACACACAGCGTACACTTATACATACAGATACACACACACACAGCGTACACTTATACATACAGATGCACACACTACACAGCGTACACTTATACATACAGATACACACCACACTACACAGCGTACACTTATACATACAGATACACACACACACTACATAGCATACACTTATACATACAGATACACACACACTACATAGCATACACTTATACATACAGATACACACCACACTACACAGCGTACACTTATACATACAGATACACACACACACTACATAGCATACACTTATACATACAGATACACACCACACTACACAGCGTACACTTATACATACAGATACACACCACACTACACAGCGTACACTTATACATGCAGATACAAACACACACTTATACATGCAAATACACACACACTACATAGCATACACTTATACATGCACATACACACACACACTACATAGCATACACTTATACATACAGATACACACACACACTACATAGCATACACTTATACATGCAGATACACACACTACATAGCATACACTTATACATGCAGATACACACACACACTACATAGCATACACTTATACATGCAGATACACACACTACATAGCATACACTTATACATGCAGATACACACACTATATAGCATACACTTATACATACAGATACACACACACACTACATAGCATACACTTATACATGCACATACACACACACACTACATAGCATACACTTATACATGCAGATACACACACACACTACATAGCATACACTTATACATGCAGATACACACACACACACACTACATAGCATACACTTATACATGCAGATACACACACACACACACTACATAGCATACACTTATACATGCAGATACACACACACACACACTACATAGCATACACTTATACATGCAGATACACACACACACTACATAGCATACACTTATACATGCAGATACACACACACACACACTACATAGCATACACTTATACATGCAGATACACACACACACACACTACATAGCATACACTTATACATGCAGATACACACACACACTACATAGCATACACTTACACATGCAGATACACACACACACACTACATAGCATACACTTATACATGCAGATACACACACACACTACATAGCATACACTTATACATGCAGATACACACACACACACTACATAGCATACACTTATACATACAGATACACACACACACTACATAGCATACACTTATACATGCACATACACACACACACACACACTACATAGCATACACTTATACATGCAGATACACACACACACTACATAGCATACACTTATACATGCAGATACACACACACACTACATAGCATACACTTATACATGCAGATACACACACACACTACATAGCATACACTTATACATGCAGATACACACACACACTACATAGCATACACTTATACATGCAGATACACACACACACACACACACACTACATAGCATACACTTATACATGCAGATACACACACACACTAACTACATAGCATACACTTATACATGCAGATACACACACACACTACATAGCATACACTTATACATGCAGATACACACACACACTACATAGCATACACTTATACATGCAGATACACACACACACTACATAGCATACACTTATACATGCACATACACACACACACACACTACATAGCATACACTTATACATGCAGATACACACACACTACATAGCATACACTTATACATGCAGAAACATACACACTACATAGCATACACTTATACATGCAGATACACACACACACTAACTACATAGCATACACTTATACATGCAGATACACACACACACTACATAGCATACACTTATACATGCAGATACACACACACACTACATAGCATACACTTATACATACAGATACACACACACACTACATAGCATACACTTATACATGCAAATACACACACACACACACACTACATAGCATAAACTTATACATGCAGATACACACACACACTACATAGCATACACTTATACATACAGATACACACCACACAGCGTACACTTATACATACAGATACACACTACACAGCGTACACTAATACATGCAGATACAAACACACACTTATACATGCACATACACACACACACTACATAGCATACACTTATACATGCACATACACACACACACACACTACATAGCATACACTTATACATGCACATACACACACACACTACATAGCATACACTTATACATGCACATACACACACACACACACACTACATAGCATACACTTATACATACAGATACACACACACACTACATAGCATACACTTATACATGCACATACACACACACACACACTACATAGCATACACTTATACATGCAGATACACACACACACACACTACATAGCATACACTTATACATGCAGATACACACACACACACTACATAGCATACACTTATACATGCAGATACACACACACACACACACTACATAGCATACACTTATACATGCAGATACACACACACACTACATAGCATACACTTATACATGCAGATACACACACACACACTACATAGCATACACTTACACATGCACATACACACACACACACACACTACATAGCATACACTTATACATACAGATACACACACACACTACATAGCATACACTTATACATGCAGATACACACACACTACATAGCATACACTTATACATGCAGATACACACACACACTACATAGCATACACTTATACATGCACATACACACACACACTACATAGCATACACTTATACATGCAGATACAGACACACACTACATAGCATACACTTACACATGCACATACACACACACTAAATAGCATACACTCATACATACAGATACACACCACACTACATAGCATACACTTATACATGCACATACACACACACTACATAGCATACACTTATACATGCATATACACACACACACACACTACATAGCATACACTTACACATGCAGATACACACACTACATAGCATACACTTATACATGCAGATACACACACACTACATAGCATACACTTATACATGCAAATACACACACACACTACATAGCATACACTTATACATGCAAATACACACACACACTACATAGCATACACTTATACATGCACATACACACACACACTACATAGCATACACTTATACATGCAGATACACACACACACACTACATAGCATACACTTATACATGCAGATACAAACACACACTACATAGCATACACTTATACATGCAGATACACACACACACACACTACATAGCATACACTTATACATGCAGATACACACAAACACACTACATAGCATACACTTACACATGCAGATACACACACACACTACATAGCATACACTTATACATGCAGATACACACACACACTACATAGCATACACTTATACATGCACATACACACACACACACTACATAGCATACACTTATACATACAGATACACACACTACATAGCTTACACTTATACATACAGATACACACACTACATAGCTTACACTTACACATACAGATACACACACACTACATACATTTATACATGCAAACACACACTACATAGCTTATACTTATACATACAGATACACACACACACACACTACATAGCATACACTTATACATACAGATACACACACACACACACTACATAGCATACACTTATACATACAGATACACACACTACATAGCTTACACTTACGCATACAGATACACACACACTACATACATTTATACATGCAAACACACACACACACACTACATAGCATACACTTATACATGTAGATACACACACCACATTATATATTGTTATCTGTATATCATTGAATGGAGTCCTGAGGTTGGCAAGCACATTAGCTGGCAGTCTGAGGCTGCCACTGTTCGTTACCCTGGTGTTGGCACCGATCATCGTATAAAACTGAAGGCATGCTAGTATTATCACCAGGGGTTGGACGTCACCATTACCAGAGGTTAGAGGGTATACAGCCTTCTTACTCCTGCTTAACACCCACACCATTTCTTTTCCACAGGGAATCCAACAGGTATCTAACCCTGGGAGAGAAAAGCCAGCTGCTTCTGAGTATGGGCACAATAAAATAAAAAAATGCTTGGGGCAATGCAGGATAGATGACAAGCCCCTAAAATTGTGACAGTTGGGGGATATGTACTTAGGAAGTTTGCATATAATAAAACTGCATAATTCAAAAATATAAGTCACCAGCTACTACAGAGCATGCACAAGAGTTCCGTGTTTATGTATATGAGCCTCTGATTGGCTGATAGCTGTCACGTGATACACAGGCCTGCAAGTATTTTAAATGAGCAGTAGATTTATTTTTCTAACAAATTACAAAATATGCTATTTTTTTTTATCAATATGCACTTGTTGATTGGGCAATGCTACTCTATTAACCGGTCCTTTAATGTAAAAAAACATAGGCGTTCATATGAGAATTAGTCAGATTAAGCGGACTAAAAGTTGCACAAGCTCCCGTTACAGAAGAATGACGACTGTTGATTGGGCAATGCTACTCTATTAACCGGTCCTTTAACGTAAAAAACATAGGCGTTCATAAGAGAATTAGTCAGATTAAGCGGACTAAAAGTTGCACAAGCTCCCGTTACAGAAGAATGACGACTGCTGGTAACGCTTCATGTTTGGAGAAGCTTTGTGTATCAAAGTCATCAGTGGCTACAAAAAAATTAGGATCTCTATTTAAAACAGATGATGAAAGCACATCCGGTTACTTTAAGCATAAAATGAAATCTTGACCTGTGTCCCAAGACAGAACTTCCGATACAAAATTAGGAGGTTAATACAGTAAATGGATTGAAAAAAATTCTAAATTAGGCATCCTAAATTTTGAAAGGACATAATGCAACATAAGCACTGAAGTTTAACCTGGCCTTTAGGAATAATAAAATGTTTTTTGTGGCTAAGTGTCTACACTTGCTTCCATATGCAGTGCCATACAGTTGGATCTTATTTTGTAGTATAGTTTGTCTCATTTAGGGTTAACAAAGTAAAAATGCAGTGCTAATAATAGAGCAAGCTAGTGTGGCTGAGTCAGTTGCACCACAGGATGCTCTACAAAGGCACATGAATGAGATTTACAATGCTTTTCACACACAATCTTTATAGTGAGTGGGGAAAACACTCCATTTTGAATACAGGCTCTTAAAAGCCAAACAGCTCCTCTTATGAATTTAACAACCTGCCTCCCACACATCTAAAAGCATTTCTGTACGCTGTGCACGGCCGACAAACTAAAGTACTTGATGAATGGATCGCTTCTAGGTGAAAGGTGAGGCTACTGGAAAAACAAATTATGCTTGCCAGATAATTTCATTTCCTTCTGTACAAGGAAAGTCCACGGCTTCATTCCTTACTGTTGGAAAATACTGAACCTTGCCACCAGGAGGCGGCAAATACACCCCAGTCAAAGCCTTAAATACCTCTCCTACTTCCTCTATCCCCAGTCATTCTGCCGAGGGAACAAGGAACAGTAGGAGAAATAAGGTATAACAGGTGCCAGAAGAAAATTATAATTTAGGGGGCCGCCCATCGGAGAACACGGGCGGGGCTGTGGACACTCCTTGTACAGAAGGAAATTAAATTATCTGGTAAGCATAATTTATGTTTATCTTCTCAATACAAGCAGAGTCCACGGTTTCATTCCTTACTGTTGGAAAACTTATACCCAAGCTCTAGAGGACACTGAATGAAAATGGGAGGGACAAAAAGAGAGGCGGACCCTAATCTGGAGGGCACCACAGCCTGCAAAACCTCTCTCGAAGGCTGCTTCAGCTGAAGCAAAAACATCAAAATGTTGACAAAAAAAAAGTGTGTAAGGAGGACCAAGTGGCCGCCTTACAAATCTGATCCATAGAGGCCTCGTTCTTAAAGGCCCAAGAGAAAGCCACTGCTCTATGTCCCGCTGTATCATAGGTTAAGCGGATAAGACTCCTCAACCAAAAGGATAAGGAAGTCAAAGAGACCTTCTGGCCCTTACGCTTCCCAGAATATGCCACAAATAGGAAGAAGCTTGTCTAAAATTCTTAATAGCTTATAGATAAAACTTCAAGGCACGAACCACGTCCAAATTATGAAGTAAACATTCCTTCGAAGAATCTATTATAGTGCCCAGAAATTCTACCCTGGTGCTTGGGATGAGAGAACTATTATCTAAGTTTATCTTCCATCCATGTGATCGAAGAAGAGAGAGAAGAGAAAACGAATGGTCCTCTGCTAGACGAAAGGATGGCGCTTAAACCAGAATGTCGTCCAAGTAGGGAGCTACTGCTATACCTTGGGTACGGACGAAAGCCAAGAGAGCTCCCAGAACCTTTGTGAAGATTTTTGGTGCCGTAGCTAGACCAAACGGAAGTGCAATGAACTGGAAGTGCTGATCCAGGAACGAAACCCTTAGGAACTGGAAGTGGTCCCTGTGGATTGAAACGTAAAGGTAGGCATCATTAAGATCTATAGTGGTCATGAACTGTCCTTCCTGAACTAGAGGAAGAATGGACCTTATTGTCTCCATCTTGAAAGAAGGGACATTTAGAAACTTGTTTAAGCACTTTAGGTCCAGAATTGGGCAGAAACTTCCCTCCGTCTTTGGGACCACAAACGGGTTTGAGTAGTATCCCAAACCTATTTCTGCGATAGGAACCAGGACAATGAGCTATGACCTCCAAGACCCATGGATCCTGCACGTCCCTGGACCAAGTGTCTGAAAACAGAGACAGTCTGCCCACAACACGATCCAGCTTTGAATCGGGGGCCGCCCCTTCATGCCGACTTGTTTTCGGCAGGCTTCTTGTTCTGCTTGGATTTATTCCAGGATTGAGCCGGCTTCCAAGTGCTCTTGGTTTGCTCGGGCTTAGAGGACGACTGTAGACGTTGGGACTTCTCAGAACAAAAGGAACAAAAATTAGATCCTCTTCCCTTAGAATTGTTCTTTTTATCCTGCAGTAGGAAGGCACCCTTGCCCCCAGTAACAGTGGAGATAATGTAGTCCAGTCCTGTACCAAATAAAATGTTTCCCTTAAAGGGGAAGGAAAGTAGTCTAGTCATGTCCGCAGACCAGGACATCAGCCAGAGCGCCCGACACGTCTGCACTGAGAAACCAGCATTTTTAGCATTCAGGCGAATAATCTGCATGTTTGCATCACATATAAAAGGATTAGCAATTTTCAAAGCCTTAATTCGTTCCTGGATAACATTGAGGGGACCTTCCACCTCAATCAATTCCGCTAAGGAGTTGCACCAGTAGGCTGCAGCTCCAGCAATCAAGGCAACAGTCGCTGCTGGTTGAAATAAATATCCTGTATGCTGAAACATTTTCCTGAGAAGAGTTTCCATGTTCTTATCTTTCTGCTCTCTGAAAGACGAGCTATCCTCAAGAGGGATAGTAGTATGCTTAGCTAATGTGGAGATAGCATCATCCCCCTTAGGGACGGAACCCCACAACTCTAGTTGAGAGTCCGGGAACAATTTTTTAAAGGCAGACGAAGGAGAAAAGGAAGATCCAATTCTATCCCATTCGTTTTTAATAATATTTGCCATTTTTACGGGTACAGGAAAAGTTAGCGGCACTACCCTGCCCTTGTACACTGTTTAATTTAGGGATCAAAGAGTCATCAGGCAACTTGGCCTCTTGAACCTCTAATGTAGACAGAACCTCCTTTAGAATAAAACCTAAGTGCTTAATTTTAAATCTAAAGGCTGGCTCCTCCACAGCTGGAGGCCTAGAGCTAGAAGACTCTGATCTAGAAATTTCACCCTCTGAAGACTCTGTGTGACCCATCCTGGGATACCTGAAAGGCAGACAAATCAAGTAAATCACTAGATGTCCCCTGGACCGGAGAGCTATGTTTAACCTTTCGCTTAGCAGGGCAAGGTAAAGCACTAAGGGCCTCAGACACCACCATCTTTAACTGCGCGGTAAAGTCTGACGGTAAAAGGCTCCCTCCAGATGGAGGATCAGGCGTGCTACGGGAAGCTAAATGAGACAATGGAGATGATTGATGGGTAAGCACCTCACAGGACGGCGAGTCCTCAGAGGTGGACAGCTCAGTTGTACTAAAGGGGTTAACCTTCTTATACAAAATAACCTTATTGATGCATATGTACCATAGTTGAGAGGGCGGGCACACCAAGGCCTCCTCACAATATAGACAGGTATTACTATTGGGAATAGAGGGAGTACCCTCAAGCATATAAGGATCATCCATAGCTTGTGCTAACAGTAGGATACAAATAAATGAGCTTTTTATTTTTCTAAAAAAAACAGCACCTATATACCCCCAATTACTTGGGCACTCACCACCTCCTAGACCCAGGCACCCAGGGAAGAAGTAACTTCTCCGATAGCTAGTTATGTCAGGAAAGAAAAAACGACAGTGTAACCACACCCGGTCACGTGGTGCGCAATGCCGGACTGCCCCTGCTATGAGAAAAAGTGCACCAATGCTATCAAGCTGTGAAAGTAAAACACCTGTATTTTCCGTTACCACATAACTGTAAGAGACCAAAAAAAAAAAAAAAAACACTCACAAATAAGCAGCATAAAAGAAACACATTTGATTAATCCCCACTGTTCAATAACCTCCCTCAGGAGATATTAACCAATGATTCTATAAAGATAAAAGGAGTCACACTGTGACCATGTCTTCAGCAATTTCAACATAAGTAAAAATTGAAACGATCTTACCAGAATCCATGCTGTGGAACAGAAACACAGCCTCTCAAGTGTGGCAGTCTTGTAGCATCACTCCTAACATGGACTTGAGTGAAGAAAGACAGTGAAACTCGTCAACACCTGTTGCTTAAGGAGCTGTTAGCAGGCAGTCTGGATGGGTTTGCAGAAAGACTCTCCCTGTATCTCCAAACTAACCTTCGTCAGTGCTTTCACTGAGAGGCTGACAAGACTACTTAAAACTCATGTTCCATAACGAAAGGCATATATCCCTCCTGAGGAACAACTCTGAAATCTTCTGACACTTCTCTGCCATCCTCCTGTGATGAAAGGCAAAGAATGACTGGGGGATAGGGGGATTGGGAGAGGTATTTAAGCCTTTGGTTGGGGTGTCTGCCTCCTCCTGGTGGCCAGGTTCAGTATTTCCAAACAGTAAGGAATGAAGCCGTGGACTCTCCTTGTATTAAAGGGACACTGTACTTAAAAATTTTCTTTTGTAATTCAGAAAGAGCATGCAATTTTAATTTACTCCTATTATCAATTTTTATTTGTTCTCTTGCTATTATTATTTGAAAAAGAAGGCAGCTAAGCTTTTTTTGGTTTCAGTACTCTGGACAGCACTTTTTTATTGGTGGATGAATTTATCCACCAATCAGCAAGGACAACCCAGGTTGTTCACCAAAAATGGGCCGACATCTAAACTTACATTCTTGCATTTCAAATAAAGATACCAAGAGAAAGAAGAAAATTTGATAATAGGAGTAAATTAGAAAATTGCTTAAAATTTCATGCTCAATCTGAATAACGAAAGAAAATTTTTGGGTACAGTGTCCCTTTAAGAATGAAAAGTGTACTGTCCACATAATGTGTTTAGAAACACAATACGCTCTCTGCTGCCTATAGAGTGGCACTTCTGATCAATACTGTGTATAAAACAGCTCCTACTACTGCATTAGACAGGTATCAACAATTAAAAAATCGGAACACTCAGCCTGTATGTCAGGAAAATAAAAAATATTTACTGCCTCAATAGCTAGCAGATTAATGGATCTGATGGAACTTTTATAGTATCTACAACAATCCTTGTAGGACACTTTTTATATGCTGCTGTATAAACATTGTGTTTCAGGCGTGAGGACACAGATTCCATCTACATTCAGGAAGTGTTGAAACCGTCCACCTAAATGTTGTGTTCACCTATTAACGCAGGGCAATTAAAATACAGTATAATAACATGTATTCTAAATTCCAGCATTAAAGACCCTGTGAACAGAATTCTGTCACACGCAAACTTAGCGTTAGATAGCAGGTGACAGGCAATCATATATATTATCATAACGTGCCAGCAGATTCTGCAGCACTAAACAGGGTACAATAAAGGGAACCTAGGACACAAACATTCCCAGCTACTAACAGAGTTTACAATCTTAGTGGTCTTGTTTTAAAGTCATGATCACTTGCAATGAAGAACACCACTAAAAGCAGGATCTCAATATACAAAGTGATTGAGTCTGCACAAATTAAAATTATTTCTAGAGATCAGAGAAAGGTCCATAATTGTGACGGAGCTCGCTGGATAGTCATATGCTTGTCAGTGAGGATGGTGGGGAAGTGCCTCTTCCCATGTGGGAATGAATTGTTCAGATCTAGTAAGGTTTCAGAAGTATAAAAATGGCTCAAGGACAAATGAGAGGTCAGGCAGCAGCTGTCAAACCTCATCTCTGTTAGTAAAAGCACATCTGGCTGTGAGCTTCCGGGAGCTGCCGATGACCTAGACTGAGGAACACATGCCGCAGGGGGACAGAGTTGTCATACTGCTCATGCTCACCAACAAAAAAAAAAGAAGCCTGTGACATGTCCAACACCCGTGAAACAAGGGCTCTCAACCCTCTTGTAACATTTTCATTGTAAAACAATAGAGAATACCAAATAAGAAAAGGGTACCCACTACTATGGCTACATCAGTTTATTTACAGAGATTCAGCTTGCCATTCCCATGTGGGTCCATAACATTCTATTTGCAGTTTTGCCAAGATTGCAGCACACATCTCCAAAACTCTAGAGATCTATCTTGAAAGAAGTGTATCTTATCTCAAAATGACATAGCAACTATAATCCCAATCCTTTAAATGGGGGTGTTAACTTGACAGGCCCATATGGGCTACACCTATTTGCACACAGGTCAACAATGACCCTAAAAGCTCCAGAAACAGGAAGATCCAGACTTGAGATTCTTTGGATTCCAGAGTAAAGAACACATATCTAACACTAGGCACCTTAATTTTGGTTCTTATATGATTTTGCTATTATCCAAAAAGATCTCCAGAAGTTTTTTCCTCACACTTTTGTGAGTAAGCATTCAGGAACATGACACTGGATCATTAGTCTGAGCTATGCTACTCAATCTCATTACTTATTCATAGCCAATCACATAAACAGAAGCCTCTGGTGAAACAGTTTGCCAGTAAAAAGACAGAAGGAAAAGTGTGCTCCATCCAGAAATATCTGCAATATTCAGAAGTGAGGGAAGGGGCTGCAAAGTTAGAATATAAAACTTTACCAGTAAACTATCTCAACAGGGTGGTGTTGGTGGTCAGCTAGGGAACTTCTGTCTTTGTTGGGATTACACGTTGCTACATTTTGTTGGGATTACACTTTGCTACATCACTTACTGTGACACAGCAGAGGTGCTATCTTGTTGCCTATAATGCCTCATATTGTATTTAGTCTTTCTAGTCTTATCTAATACAAACATTTCTGCTTTTGTTGCCAAAGCCACAACTGAAGATGCACTCTCAGGGGTTTTTGTTCTTCAACAGTAGCTCGCACATCATGGACTTATCTCCTTAGACAGAACAAGTTATTTCTAGATACAAATTAAATTGTCTGTAGAGATTTCACAGAAGTTGGGATAAAGTCCAGTTCCTTACTACATAATAATGTCGCCAGCTACTTTATAATACCACCCAGCTGTGGAGAACACTGAACACCTTGTGAATACACCATACATCCCCTACCGTCTGCAGCCACTCATTTTACATTCTAGTGACAGTGCTGCAGTTTAGTCAGACCTGAGCACACTCCGATTATGAAAGGATGAAATCAGACAGTGGCCCTTCACCTGTTCTAGGTTTGTATCTTGACTAGGGACATAATTACACCTAAGGTTTACTTCCTCTAGCATACCCCCATACGACCACCAGTGCTCTGGCCTACAGTTTTAATCTGGAAATCGGATAAAGCAAAGGATTTAACAATTTTCTCATTTACTTCTATTAAAGGGGCAGTCTACATCAGAATTTATTATTGAAAAAGATAAATACCTTTATTTAACACTCCCCTGTTTTGCACAACCAACACTGATATATTAATATACTGTTTACCCCTGTGATTACCTTGTATCTAAGCCTCTGCAGACTGCCTCTCATCTCAGTTATATTAATATACTTTTTACCTCTGTGATTACCTTGCATCTAAGCCTCTGCAGACTGCCCCTTATCTCAGTTATATTAATATACATTTTACCTCTGATTACCCTGTATCTAAGCCTCTGCAGACTGCCTCTTATCTCAGTTATATTAATATACTTTTTACCTCTGTGATTACCTTGTATCTAAGCCTCTGCAGACTGCCCCTTATCTCAGTTATATTAATATACATTTTACCTCTGATTACCCTGTATCTAAGCCTCTGCAGACTGCCCCCTTATCTCAGTTATATTAATATACTTTTTACCTCTGTGATTGACTTATCAAAGCCTCTGCAGACTGCCTCTAATCTCAGTTATATTAATATACTTTTTACCTCTATGATTACCTTGTAGCTAAGCCTCTGCAGACTGCCCCTTATCTCAGTTATATTAATATACTTGTTACCTCTATGATTACCTTGTAGCTAAGCCTCTGCAGACTGCCCTCTTATTTTAGACAGACATGCATTCAGTGCTGACTTCTAGGTAACTCCACATGCATGAGCAAAATGCTATCTATAGTGCACACATGAATGCCCTCTAGTTGTGAAAAACCCAAAATGCATTCAGACAAGAGGCGGCCTTCAGGGCTAAGAAATTAGCATATGACCTACCTAGGTTTAGCTTTCAACTAAGAATACCAAGAGAACATAGTAAAAATGATAAAAGTAAATTAGAAAGTTGCTTAAAATTATATGCCCTATCTGAATCGTGAAAGTTTATTTTTGACTAGAATGTCCCTTTAAGTTTGCTTTAATTTCTTGGTATCCTTTGTTGAAGGAGTAGCAACGCACTCCTGTGAGTTAGCTGAGCACATAAGGTGAGCCGAGGACAAGAGGCATATGTGCAGCTACCAATCAGCAGATAGCTCCTGAGTTAATCACTGTGTAGTTTATATGAGAGTGTCACACACTAGTATGTCACATAATGTACGTCAGCCTCTCTAGGGAGAGTGCAAACAATCGCAAGCAGAGGGCTGAAATGACTTGCATTACCCTAAGCTGCCGTGTGCTTTGCTTCATTATTCCAATGTCACAACAGGTTCACACTCCTTTAGGTGCAAGCTCAATCAAGGATGATTGACAAATAAGGACACATCAAGCAATTAGTGCTAAATTAGAAACACACAACCTCAATTTACGTACAATATGCTCAATCTTTCCCGTAAACTCTTGGCAACAGTAGGCTCCGTGCTTCACAGCCAAATGTTACAAAGCAGTATATTCAGGGAGCGAGAGATTATTATGCGAGCACTGTAATTGGCTAAGGGACATGACACAACTGCCCTTTATGTGAACTTCTGTAACGGTCAGTGCATTTAAGATCTATTAGTGTAATATCTCACAAGTGCTGCCTGTTTTACACCACAAGAAGCATTTGGCAGGATCGCTCGAGCTGTTAAAAGTACTCATACGATTTCACCGTTACAGCTCAAACACCTCCAAAACTAGGGCAACATCCTGCACTCTGTGTCCATTACCCAAGAGGATCACAGCATACTCTGGTATCAGACAGTACCAGGCTAGTCTTGGAGGGGATAGAGTTAAGTGTTCTGGGGTGGGGGCATTAAACTCAACGTACAAATGGCAATATCAGCTAAGGGTGCAAATATGGTTAAATGGACATTATTATGCAAAAAGAGCACTAATTTCTCAAAGCATGTCATGTATAACTATGTGTTTAAAAAGTAGCAAGCATTGATGTGCATAAGCAGAACACAGCTGGTCAGCAAATCAGAATAGGATGTTATAGGACCTCACCACCAACCACTGTCCATGCCCTGCTCAGGTGTTGCAAGATCTATGGCTGCCTAACAGAATTACCTATGGTCACAGTGCAATAGGAGCACGCTCTAATGAACTTAATGTGAGCGGTGCATTAGAATGTTCCTTTAAAGAAAGAGTAATGTAACCATGTAATCACTGAATCAAATACATACATTTGCTACAAACACTTATAAAAGTATCCCAAACCAGAAGAGGACAAAAGGCCTTCTATTTGCTCCCAGAGCCGAGTTACCGGAGGTTTCACTGCTCTATGCAAGGGGCAGTCAAGGTTCTATTTGCTCCCAGAACTGAGTTACCAGAGGTTTTACTGCTTTATGCAAGGGGCAGTCAAGGTTCTATTTGCTCCCAGAACTGAGTTACCAGAGGTTTTACTGCTTTATGCAAGGGGCAGTCAAGGTTCTATTTGCTTCCAGAGCAGAGTTACCGGAGGTTTTGTTGCTTTATGCAAGGGGCAGTCAAGGTTCTATTTGCTCCCAGAACTGAGTTACCAGAGGTTTTACTGCTTTATGCAAGGGGCAGTCAAGGTTCTATTTGCTCCCAGAGCAGAGTTACCGGAGGTTTCACTGCTCTATGCAAGGGGCAGTCAAGGTTCTATTTGCTCCCAGAACTGAGTTACCAGAGGTTTTACTGCTTTATACAAGGGGCAGTCAAGGTTCTATTTGCTCCCAGAACTGAGTTACCAGAGGTTTTACTGCTTTATACAAGGGGCAGTCAAGGTTCTATTTGCTCCCAGAACTGAGTTACCAGAGGTTTTACTGCTTTATGCAAGGGGCAGTCAAGGTTCTATTTGCTCCCAGAGCAGAGTTACCGGAGGTTTTGTTGCTTTATGCAAGGGGCCGTCAAGGTTCTATTTGCTTCCCAGAGCTGAGTTACCGGAGGTTTTGTTGCTTTATGCAAGGGGCAGTCAAGGTTCTATTTGCTCCCAGAGCAGAGTTACCGGAGGTTTTACTGCTTTATGCAAGGGGCAGTCAAGGTTCTATTTGCTCCCAGAGCCGAGTTACCGGGGGTTTTACTGCTTCATGCAAGGGGCAGTCAAGGTTCTATTTGCTCCCAGAGCAGAGTTACCGGAGGTTTTACTGCTTTATGCAAGGGGCAGTCAAGGTTCTATTTGCTCCCAGAGCACAGTTACCGGAGGTTTTACTGCTTTATGCAATGGGCAGTCAAGGTTCTATTTGCTCCCAGAGCAGAGTTACCGGAGGTTTTACTGCTTCATGCAAGGGGCAGTCAAGGTTCTATTTGCTCCCAGAACTGAGTTACCAGAGGTTTTACTGCTTTATGCAAGGGGCAGTCAAGGTTCTATTTGCTCCCAGAGCAGAGTTACCGGAGGTTTCACTGCTCTATGCAAGGGGCAGTCAAGGTTCTATTTGCTCCCAGAACTGAGTTACCAGAGGTTTTACTGCTTTATGTAAGGGGCAGTCAAGGTTCTATTTGCTCCCAGAGCAGAGTTACCAGAGGTTTTACTGCTTTATGCAAGGGGCAGTCAAGGTTCTATTTGCTCCCAGAGCAGAGTTACCGGAGGTTTTGTTGCTTTATGCAAGGGGCAGTCAAGGTTCTATTTGCTTCCCAGAGCTGAGTTACCGGAGGTTTTGTTACTTTATGCAAGGGGCAGTCAAGGTTCTATTTGCTCCCAGAGCAGAGTTACCAGAGGTTTTACTGCTTCATGCAAGGGGCAGTCAAGGTTCTATTTGCTCCCAGAGCCGAGTTACCGGAGGTTTTACTGCTTCATGCAAGGGGCAGTCAAGGTTCTATTTGCTCCCAGAGCCGAGTTACCGAAGGTTTTGTTGCTTTATGCAAGGGGCAGTCAAGGTTCTATTTGCTCCCAGAGCCGAGTTACCGGAGGTTTTGTTGCTTTATGCAAGGGGCAGTCAAGGTTCTATTTGCTCCCAGAGCCGAGTTACCGGAGGTTTTGTTACTTTATGCAAGGGGCAGTCAAGGTTCTATTTGCTCCCAGAGCAGAGTTACCGGAGGTTTTGTTGCTTTATGCAAGGGGCAGTCAAGGTTCTATTTGCTCCCAGAGCCGAGTTACCGGAGGTTTTGTTACTTTATGCAAGGGGCAGTCAAGGTTCTATTTGCTCCCAGAGCAGAGTTACCGGAGGTTTAACTGCTTCATGCAAGGGGCAGTCAAGGTTCTATTTGCTTCCAGAGCTGAGTTACCGGAGGTTTAACTGCTTCATGCAAGGGGCAGTCAAGGTTCTATTTGCTTCCAGAGCTGAGTTACCAAAGGTTCTACTGCTTCATGCAAGGGGCAGTAATTGTTCTATTTAGAGGTCAAAGACAACCAAAAGTTTATAGCTGTATCCCTAAATACGACCATGTAAGAAATGCAAGAACCTTGTGAGACACAATCATTTCAAATCCACAGAAACTGCATCACAACATAGTGAAAATATCCTCTGCCATCAAAGCCAGTTTTTTTAGCAGATATTAATCCGGTAAAGGTTTCAGCAAAGCATCCCCAGAAAGCTATGAAAAAACTAAAGCGGTATAAGAAATAGACTTTGGTGACAAGGAAATTAGTTTTCCTAGGTCACTCCCCAGTGCCACTAACAATATTTCTACAACCCTGAATGAAACACATTAGCTAAATGAAAATGAGACCTTCTCCCTGTGCCAGCTCCCTAATGCTCTGTGCCAGGCAGATGTTTTCAACTGGTGAGATGACTTTTGTAGGAACACAAAGGACAGATGGTCAGAAAAAGTCACTTTACTACTTTATGCTGCTAAGCGCAAAGTGACATCAGAAAGTACTGAATTACTAGCACAACCCGAGCAGACACCCGAATGAGACCGTGCACAGAAATGTTAACACAGAAAGGGGAACAGCCTGAGCACAGAAACGTGAATGAGACTGCGCACAACCTGAGCAGACACCCGAATGAGACCGTGCACAGCAAGGTAAATGAGACCACGCACAGGCACAGCAATATTTTTTTTTATTTTTTTTTTTATTTTATTTTTTTAAAGACTGTGAAACATTCAAGAGAGGCTGAAAGGAGAAATGATCGGTATAATTATTGTAGGGGAAATGTCAGGGTCATTAATTTGCAGCTATTGAATACCACATTATTGCTTTGAGGGCACTATGCTACAGCAAGGGAACCTCAGGAGGGCTGAGTCTTGGGTTTGTGACAATCACAAATAGGGCAAGCACTGGTAGAGTTTGTGCATCAGCCCTTGGATTAAAACAGTCAATCATGTGGCACTTATATGTATGTTCATATATCTATGCTACAGGTAAATTAGCTCAGCACAAGACTGTACTTCAGGAGAATTGGAGGGGTCTGCAGGTCTCATTGGGTCCCCTTATGTACAGAGAGCTCAATGGCCTTAGTTATCTATTATCCAATTTTACTACAGACCTCCCAACATCCTTATCCCACCTTAAGATAGTAATCTATTGCCAAGGGTGCCCCTAAAGTGCTTTTGTACAATATCCTCCTATACTGAATCACTAAGCATTCCTGTCTACTCACTGTTCCTTTGCTTATATGTAGGTGTATGACACCTTTAAACTAGAAGCCATGAAAGGTCCTCAAACATTTATTGATTTGTTTAGAATATATATTTATATTTATCAGATATATAAAAAAAAGTGTATATACAGTAAGTATATATAAGATTACAAAAATGCCCTGTGATAGCCAGACAATACCTAGTATGACAGTGGGCATCAGATATCAGCCCATCCCTAAAGATGCAAAGAACGCAGCAACAAACCAAATGGTATACACATCTAACCATCTCATTTCCCACCAAACCACTATACAAAAGAAGTGTCTGTAAAGCAAGTCAGGATCAGCTCGTCTATAAAACTCAAAAGACATTGAGTCTTGGAAAGCTCCCAATTCTGAACATAGATCATTACACCGCTCGGCTGTATCGTTATATTCTTATAGTCAATGACCACTGAAGCAGAACTCAATGACCACAAACAACTCTGCATTAGCTAAATGAACAGTGACTTTAAAATTAGAACTATTCCTGCCATTTAAACAGTAACGGTACGGATTCTGCTGCAACCATAGCTAGATGCACACATTCATAGTAATCCGCAATTACCAAATAAAACGTGCACTGTACACCCCCCCCCCCAGGTAGCAAGCCTGTATTCCACACTGTACACCCCCCCCCCCCCCCACAGGTAGCAGGCCTGTATTCCACACACCCCACAGGTAAGCAAGCCTGTATTCTGCACTGTACACACACACCCACAGGTAGGCCTGTATTCCGCACTGTACACACACCCACCACAGGTAGCAGAGGCCTTTATTCTGTACTGTACACACACCCCACAGGTAGCAAGCCTGTATTCCGCACTGTACACACACCCCCCACAGGTAGCAGACCTGTATTCCGCACTGTACACACACACCCCACAGGTAGCAGAGGCCTGTATTCCGCACTGTACACACACACACACACACCACAGGTAGCAGGCCTGTATTCCGCACTGTACACACACACCACAGGTAGCAGGCCTGTATTCCGCACTGTACACACACACACACACCACAGGTAGCAGGCCTGTATTCCGCACTGTACACACACACACCACAGGTAGCAGGTCTGTATTCCGCACTGTACACACACACACCACAGGTAGCAGGTCTGTATTCCGCACTGTACACACACACACCACAGGTAGCAGAGGCCTGTATTCCGCACTGTACACATACACCACAGGTAGCAGAGGCCTGTATTCCGCACTGTACACACACACACCACAGGTAGCAGGTCTGTATTCCGCACTGTACACACACACACCACAGGTAGCAGGTCTGTATTCCGCACTGTACACACACACACACACCACAGGTAGCAGAGGCCTGTATTCCGCACTGTACACATACACCACAGGTAGCAGAGGCCTGTATTCCGCACTGTACACACACACACCACAAGGTAGCAGAGGCCTGTATTCTGCACTGTACACACACACACCACAGGTAGCAGGCCTGTATTCCGCACTGTACACACACACACCACAGGTAGCAGGCCTGTATTCCGCACTGTACACACACACACACACACCACAGGTAGCAGGCCTGTATTCCGCACTGTACACACACACACACACCACAGGTAGCAGGCCTGTATTCCGCACTGTACACACACACACCACAGGTAGCAGGTCTGTATTCCGCACTGTACACACACACACCACAGGTAGCAGAGGCCTGTATTCCGCACTGTACACATACACCACAGGTAGCAGAGGCCTGTATTCCACACTGTACACACACACACCACAAGGTAGCAGAGGCCTGTATTCTGCACTGTACACATACACACCACAGGTAGCAGAGGCCTGTATTCTGCACTGTACACATACACACCACAGGTAGCAGAGGCCTGTATTCCGCACTGTACACACACACACACCACAGGTAGCAGGCCTGTATTCCGCACTGTACACACACACACACACCACAGGTAGCAGGCCTGTATTCCGCACTGTACACACACACACCACAGGTAGCAGGTCTGTATTCCGCACTGTACACACACACACCACAGGTAGCAAGCCTGTATTAAGCACTGTACACACACACACCCCAAAGGTAGCAGAGGCCTGTATTCCGCACTGTACACACCCCCCACAGGTAGCAGGCCTGTATTCCGCACCGTACACACACACACACCACAGGTAGCAAGCCTGTATTCCGCACTGTACACACACTACAGGTAGCAGGCCTGTATTCTGCACCGTACACGTACACACACACCACACGTAGCAGGCCTGTATTTTGCACTGTATACACACACATCATACATAGTGGGCCTGTATTCTACACTGTACACACCACACATAGCAAGCCTGTATTCTACACTGTACACACCACACGTAGCAAGCCTGTATTCTACACTGTACACACCACACGTAGCAAGCCTGTATTCTGCACTGTACACACCACACGTAGCAAGCCTGTATTCTGCACTGTACACACCACACATAGCAAGCCTGTATTCTGCACTGTACACACCACACATAGCAAGCCTGTATTCTGCACTGTACACACATCAAAACTGACTGGCCACAGGGGGGCGGAGCCAACTGCCTAAGATGCCGGACGCTCATTACAAGAGCTCTGGCTCTTAATCCAAATATTTGGGGCAAAAACATAGCTTAATCCATGATATTGCTATTTAGCTGAAGATCCCTGCAGGACCTCTTCATAAAGCACTTTACTGAATCAAGTTTGGGTATCTACAAAAGGTATTTACTATTTTGAGGCCCGCAACGCAACCATGCAGAAATAGACTACTACTGATACAACTAACGGGCGATCAGAGACAGCAATCACAAGGCTTTTCATCCCACAATACCTCCCCGGCAGATAAGTACTTGTACCCAACCTACGGAACTGAGAAATTGTGGCAACCCTAGTAGCCATTCAGGCTAAAGATATGTTCTCTTGGTTTGAAAAAATGGAGTATTGGGAGTCTATCGCCTCAGGTTTCATAGAGGCCTCATTCCGCCTTTTAGAAGCACACCTAATAAGGACCTTGGCAGAGCCCACTCCTAACTGTAGACTCACTACTCAGCACGACCAAGACAGCAGAAAACGGAGCGAAGGAGAGCATGTAATGGGCGCTACCATCGCCACGCATCCAGCTGCTGCAGAAATAACATCTCATGTCGCAACAACAAAATTGGACGCAGAGTTGGAGGACCGGCGGAGACCCTGTTTCTTCCTTGTTCCCACGACACCCGGGTTCCCTGATTGCAGCGGCGATCCTAGAGAATCATTGGAGCTCAACATACAGAGCGGTACAACAGTGTCTCACCCAGATGGCCCAGAGAGGCCCTTCAGAGCACCTCAGAATTCTTGCAGCAGCGGAGTGTCCTGTCCTCTGACTCCACAGTTAAGCCAGATAGCCTACAGAGAAAGTTTAGCCTTGCGGTGCTGCAGCCGGATATGGAGCCTGGCTGCGGCGGGTCTCATGGAAGTATCATCACCCGGTCGGCTGAAAGAGGAGGAATCCCTGGGACGCTGCGAATGTTACCGTACTGGGGTTAGTACTAAGGAACTAAGAGAACACGGATTTGGCCCCCTTGGTCTCCACTTGTGCACCGGAGGTATTAGAGACAAAGACCTTACAAAGTTTTCAGGGTTATTACTGTTGAGTTTGCCCCCCTTTTCTTTTTTTTATTATTACACCATTGCCACCAGGAAACTCTCACTTCTTCTGTCCTACAATTAATGGCGGCTGACCTTACTATTATTGCTGGATGGTGGGATTTGCTGTTTTCACTTTTAGTCCTCCTAATAGTTTTACTCTTATTTTTTCTCTTCACTTTATTAAAGGCTGCATTAAGGGGAATAACTCCTGGTTAATATATTGGAGTTCTACTGACTAGGGGTCTTTTTGATGCCTCTTAAATCTATGTAGCCATATAATCAATGTACTTTCCTATCCACATATTCCTTATGTTATTTCTGTATCTAAGAACCCTGATGCAGATACAATTTCTTCCTTTTTTATTTAACTAGCTTGCAGTGTGTTTGGTAATTGCAGTGATTTTTTTCAAACGACAACATGTTTTTGTAGCATCTCTAACATAGCAAAGTCTAGCATCTCATGTTCTCCTCTCCCCTGGTAATAGATGTGGTATGACCTTTTTGTTCCTAGGTGGTGGGCCCACACCCGGGAGACAGAGTACTTTTTTTACCCAGGGGAGAGATACCTAATGGTTTGCTTAACTGCCCTTGCACCTATCTACTTATATTTTGCCTTAAATCTGTATAGTTTATTTTACACCCTACTTCCAAAGTGCCAATTGGTGACTCACTATATTAACAGATGTCACCATAGTTTTGTTTGGGGCAAGGTATATATATGGTGAAGCTAAAGACACAGTCGCATAAGCTAGGCCTCCAATGTCACACTTGCGATCTTTATGATAAGTGCCTAGAATGAGGCGATAAGGTGCTAGGAGAGGCTGGACCTCCTCTAGTGCTAATGTGTATAGTCTTCCCCTCAATAGAACTGTAATAGAACCATGTACCTAGTGTCAAAATTATCGCCTTAAGATTTCTCAGTCTTTTATACAAGACACAGTATTGACCCGCCATGCAACTAGCCTGTTCCTGGCTACTTTATAACGATCCATGCGCCCTAGAAACCCCCATCGCAGATATAGTGCTCTGTTTATACATCTTCCCTATCACCTCCATATTACCACCTCCCCCCCCCCCCGCTTAAAAAACTACCCCCCCCCCAGTTATAATATAATGCACCCTCTATACTAAGAGGGACAACTATGCAGCTTTTCTTGTCTATGCTGCACCTCACCCAATTCCCCTATGAGTACAGAATCTCTTGTATCATTCATATATATATTACCGTATTACCTATGCATAAGAATGTATTTGTTATAAAAAGAGGTTTTAGCTTGGTTTTGTACATTAATACACCTACTGCTCTCAATTCCTTTCTGTTTAGTTAATCTCGTGATATAGCAGCCAGTATAGTGTTATTTCTACTACCTGATGTACATGTGAATATATTTGAACCTCTCTAACCCATATCGTACCCAAACTATTCCCTTCATAAGTACACCCCGCTGCATAGCTGTCTATTACTATGTTTATTTTTCCCGCCTAGTCTAGCAGGATTGCTCGATTGCATAACAGTTCTTTTTATATTATTCACAGCTACTACTGTTAATTTTGAATTTATCGCAACGTACTTATGTTTTCTTGTTGCTAAATGTTATAAAAATTAGGTTCACTGTTGAGATCCATAGCTGGTCTCATGTTTATAAATTCCTTCTCTAGCTTTATTACTACCTTTTACCTATAGAGGCCCAAAAGCGACCTATGGTGTCACTTAGAAGGTTTCCAGAAGTTTGGCACCCTATTCTTATTATGTCTTCATAATGTGTAAAATGTTGACTTTATATTCTTCATCCTTGCATTTTACAGTTTATGTCTTTTGTAACTCTGAAGTTTTATTTCGTGTGATGTAAGACTTGCTTTTGTGACCCTGTATGCCTTCGAATGAACCTCAAATAAAAATTATTAAAAAATAAAAAAAAATAAAAAATGATCTTAAAAAAAAAAAAAAAAAAAACTGACGGCCACAGCAGCAGATAATTTAAACACACTCTAGACTTTAAGAGAGGTGTCCTTGGCTGAACACTTATACAAGCAGATCTTTAGCAGTGCTGTGCTTAGCTGCTGATAGAGATATATATATATATATATATATAATATATATCTAGCCATCAGGGATCCTGTGCAGACATTTGTGCAAATGGGGGAGGCCAAACACAGATTGTGCAATGATGTATCTAGACAAAGGCTTCTACTGTTGTGACAAACAGTTGGTCAAGGACAACACAAATTAGATTATTAAAAAAAATACAACTAAATCAAGAGTTTGACAAATCCCAGAAGACAGGGTGCCAGGACACAAATCCCAGAAGACAGGGTGCCAGGAAGCCATCTTGCATGCCATGTTGCAGGGTCAGCATTATGAAATCTGGAGTATGCACTGAAAGCTCCCCATAACCAAAAGAACAATGCATTTTTACTGAGTGAGATGTATGCCCCTTTGTCATTAACAGGCCTTATGTTAGTGCAGTTGTTGCAACACCGGGCATGGCTTTACTTATTAACTAAACACATTTGACAGGTTGCGCAGAGGATGCGAAAGTGAGGGGGGGAAGAGACCGTATAGCCAGTAATAACACAGGGATACTGCTATGATACTCTTCCTTAAATCACACATCCCTCTAGAACGTATCACAAAAATGTCAGGAAGGACATTATTAGAGCACACAATTATTATGAGCAGATAAGTAAAGTCCAATTAAAAGAGAAAAATCAAACAAGGCTGGCTGAACACTCCCTAAACCCCCTGATTATTAGAAGGCTCCCCTGCTGCAGCACTGTAATTGGAAGTCTCACTAAGCCTTACTACAGGAGAGGATTTACATTTTGTTGGGCTATTGACAAACAGGGAGAACAGCATAAAGCTCAGCAGCAGACCTATGTGCAGATGATACAGAAAGCAGTAGCCATGCCGCACAAGATAAATGGTCTCCTCTACATTTGTGTTTGGTAATGGCTGAATGAGGATATCAGTTTAGTAAAATCCACACGCATTGTCATACAACATACTTCTCCCGTTACAGACCATGAAACTTTGTGCACAATTTCCACAGAACATAAAGCAATTGCTACAAATTTCTGAACTGTTTAAATTGGGAAACTACACAAAAAAAGGTTCAGCATACAGACATTCCAGTAGACACAAGGGGGCTCAGGCAGTCACTTAGTATTTTACTCCTGAAGGTGACATACAGATCTCCCTTTAGATTCCATACCATACATTTAATATGTACATACAGGACACAATGTATTCAACCAAAACTCTTAGAACATGTGGGTATGAGAGGACAAACATAGCATAGCACCTCTCACAGCCCAACAGAACACAAAGCAGATGATCTGGTTGCCTCGGAATTTGGCGGCGCTATACAAATAAATGATAATAATAATAATAATCTGGTTTTAGTCTATGCAATTAGAGGGTTGCTCAATGAGTTACCTAAATGCAGCTAATCCCACTGTCACGGGATACCACGGCATCCAGCGTATAGTAGGACTAAAACAAAAAAGCATACAGAAAATAATGCTTTAGACCATGGACAGGATTTGTCTGCTTGCTTGTATGCTTGGCTAACCACTGTGAAACCAAAAACCTGTGTTCTACAGGCCTCGCCCCAAAGCACAGGGATAGCGTGGGGTGTTGTCAGGGTACTGTGTCACAGGAGATCACTCACAAGCAGCAAAGTGATTCTGCGAAGGGCACAGAGGGGCTCACACTGGCGCTGCTTTAGTACAGCTACTGACAACAAAAATGTAAAAGGAAAATGCTGCACATGAAAAGAAAACACTTAAATCTCTTCAATTTCTGAATAAGTGGAAACACTAGAGACTTTAAATGTAATAAAAGTGCATTTCCGTAGAATTCTTCTGGCTCAATCTCAGAGTGATAACATGAAGACTGATATAAATTGCGGATATAAAGAGACTAGTGCTATAATATTGCTTACAATTTGAGAAATTACAAAGATATGAAAATTAATACTTGTAAAACTGATGTGTACTTCTGTCATTTGGGACAAAAGCCTTCAGCAGTAACTGCGGTACAAATCGCCCTGGTGATTTACAGATATAAAAGCAACACGTAGCAGGTGAAAGAAATGGAATAAGAATGAATCAAATAAAAAAATGTCAATGAAATACTAAGCCCCAGCTTGCATGATCTAGAGTGTTAGGAAGTGTTAATCTATATAGCAAAACAAAGTCTACGTTTTGTAAAAACTTAAATTATGCTTACCAGACGATTTTCTTTCTTCTGACAGGGAGAGTCCACAGCTGCATTCATTACTTTTGGGAAAGACACCCCAGCCAAAGGCTTAAATACCTCCCCCACTTCCCTCATCCCCCAGTCATTCTGCCAAGGGAACAAGGAACAGTAGGAGAAATATCAGGGTGAAAAAAAATGTGCCAGAAGAACAAAAAATGAAGGCCACCCCATGAAAAAAAACACGGGCGGGGAGCTGTGGACTCTCCCCATCAGAAGAAAAGATTATCTGGTAAGCATAATTTAAGTTTTTCTTCTTAAACGGGGAGAGTCCACAGCTGCATTCATTACTTTTGGCAAATCAATAACCCAAGCTTATAGAGGACAATAAATGCAAAGGGCGGGAACTAAAAGACGGCCCATTCTGATGGCATTACAGTCTGACACAACCCGGACGCCCGATAAAAGACTACTTCAACAGAAGCAGGAGAACAAAAATATGGAAAGAGGACAAGGTGACTGTCCAACAATTTCAACCATAACAATTCGTTAGAGATCACTCTAAATGAAGAACTCCACTGAGCACAAACTTCTGAGGAGACAAAAATCCCCGCTCACTAGAAACACACAAACAAAAAACCTCTCCAAGAACAATGGTAAGGGAAACAACAGACTCCCACATCACCTCCCTAACTGAAAGAAGGGAAGAATCAGATAAGGTCTGAAAGAACTTCCAGAACACAATCCCTGAAGATTCAAGGACAAAACAGAGAGAGAAGCCCCTAGCATAACTCGGAAAAAAAACGGCTACCAGGCTGCAAGAGGACAAGGTCCCGAATAAAAAACACTCTACCGACGGAGAAGAGCAAAAGAAAGGAAAAATTCCAGACCACCTCCTACATGGATCCAAAAGGAACCAAAGGAAAGCCTTAACCTGAACCAAAGTCCCAGAAGGCACAAAAGGACAAAAGGTAGAACAAGACTACCTTACCAAAGACAGCTAAATAGCACAGAGAAACTGAACACCCGTAGGTCATAAAAACCCTGGAAGCAGAACAGAAACGGAATAGTAACATCTGTTTATGCCACAAACTAAAGCTGCCGGCTTCCATCGGTAGGCAGTCCAACTAAACGTCAACACATGGTAATTAGTCAACTGAACAGCTAGCAAATGTGCACCAGGACATCCCTGAAAAGGACAAGAGAATAAACTCAGAAAGCAGGGCGGACCAACTCATCCCCTACTAGAAGACGGGGCAAGGAAGGACAACCCCTGACCAAGAAGAAAGAACCAACTACAATGTCTCCCAACCTAAGTAAGGGTCCTGCGGAGACGAGGTATGTGGTCAATGCCCAAACAGAGCAGTCAGAATACCCGACCCCGACTCCGAACTAACAGTCCTTACACCGAAGCGACTGGCAATGTCCTAAGAACCAGAGAGATTAAAAAATCCCAGCATCGATAAAGACCATAGATCACTAATGATTCTCCAACCACTAGTTCTTAAGGAAAAGAAACCGTAAGAAGGCACCAACACCTAGAGACCAACTCGGGATCCAGGATACCTATCCTCGTTACCCCTCAGAAACCCAAAGGGAGGGTACATTGCAACAAGAGGAACCTTGATCCAATATACTCCTAGAGAGAGGAGGAGGAGGAAAAACTACCTCAGGAGGAGCCAACTGGGTAGGCGCAGTAGACCGGATCCTTCAAAATAGAAGGAAAACTAAGAAATCCAGGAATATTCTAGAAAAGAAATTATAAAAAAAAAAAAAAAAACTTCCATCTCTCCAGAAGAGAGAAAGGAACTGCCCCAGTAGGATAAGGAGAGTTTCTCCAGGCCTGGGAAACCAAGCCTGCTACCGGACTCCAGACATATCCAAGACTATTAAAATCTGGGAACAGAACAACCAAATGCCAAGTCAAAGACAAGGGCTAGGTTAAAAATCCTGACACCCAAGATTAGGAGCCAGATCAACGGCCAAAACAACCACAAGATACCCCCCTCCTGGAATGAAAATTGCACCAGAATTGATGCAATCACTGCCAAACCCCCATGGGGTCTCTAACTCTGATCTCTCAAAATCTATCCCAGTGACTGGTCACTCAGCCCCAAAGAGCTTCTAGGATAATACCTACAAAGTCCGAAGACAAAAGAAGAAGCCAAAAGAGAACAGAACTCCAACCCTGGAAATTAATCCCTGATTGAGAAATATGACAGTCTAATTATCCAAACTGGATCATTACTGGAAAATCAATAGCACAAGGAATTAACAAAATGCAGAGTAGGCGACGGCAAGAAAGACTGCATAACAATTCCCCAGATCCCCAAGTATAAGGATCAAAAGGAGGATACTGCAAAGAAAAAACATTCCCGAAGAACCGGGTCTCCGCAATCAGAGGACCGGAAGTCCTACTCCAAAAGACAAGGAGAAGCGAAAAGGGGAAGCAAACCTCAAAAGAGGAGAAGGAGATTGCACAATAGGATAATTTGATCCACCAAGGAGTACCAACAGAGGGGAACAATCACCCCCCTCACCAGGTACTGAAGATCTCCAAGCAGTCATCTGATTCCCCTCAGAAGAGAGGACTCCAGCTTCTGTCCAAAGGACATCAGGAACTACAAATATACTGCAACAGCAAGATTCGTAAACCCAGCTAGCCATGCAAGCTATGCAGGGACAAAACACTTAGGATAGAGAACGAACCAACGTCGGACGGCCCATCAAGATGAAACAAACTAGGGCCAGCCTGACATCTAGGAAAGAAGGACCTCCTATAACTTGTAAATACAAGAAAACAACCTCTTAACAAGAAGTAAACTTAGTACCCAAACAGGACCAGCCTGTTGACAAGGATACAACATGTCTGATATAAACCTAAAAAGAACAGTGACTAGTACCCAACCAGGACCAGCCTGCAGCCCAGGGTACAATGAACTGTTCAAGAGCTTAAAGTGAAAGTAAATTTGGTCCTATTTGAACACACTACTGCATTGTCTAACTGTATAATAAGAAAATCGCTATTTTTTTTCTAATAAATCTATTGATTTATGCATTTGTTTTATTACATTCTCGTTATACCGTACTGACGACTCCTCCCATCTTTTACTTCCTATATTTTACAGTGTGGGGTGGGACCGCTCTATACGTTTCAGAGATGCGCGTTCACAAGGACCATTACTATTGCGCATGCACGATTTGCCGATTCTAACCCCAATGCGCATGCGATTCTCACTCCAACCGGTCTCCAAAGCGTATGTGTATCTAGTTTATCAAAGCAGACAATGTTTCTGCTCAGTCATTCCCAAATGTTCTGTGCATGCGCGATTTGGGCGCGCGCATTTAACAAAAAAGTAGAGCTCGTAGATTTACCGCATGCGCAGATCCCAAAATAGGCAGACGACGTTGCCTAACGGCAAATTTCAGTTGGGGGGAAAAAAAAAAAAAACGTGATCAGGAAGTAATATGCAGCAAAATAAAAAAAAAAAAACGGGTTGATTTTATAGACTGTAAAATTCATCTTTTATTTCAGGTAAAACTTGATTTGCACACAAGTTAGAAAAATTTCATGAATGAAAGTCCTATTGATTTAGAACCTAATATGTTATTACAGTTAGCAACAGAGGAAACTTTACTTTCACTTTAACTGAAAGTTCCAACCCCTAGCAGGGCTAGACTAAACAAACGACAGACAAATAAGCTCTAAGGCTTAAACATTGTCTTAATTTTTTTTTTGGTGACTTCCGCCGAAAGCAACAACCATTGCGACCATAAAATCGCTAGTATCCAAATCCCAGGGAACAGTAATGCGGTTAACTTTCATCCATGCTCTGAGAGGCTGACAGGACTATTTAAAACTCCAGTCCCATTTCGAAGAGTACTACCCTCCATAAGAGACTACTCCGTATTCTTCTGACACTTCTCTGCCAACCTCCTGTGATGAAAAGCAAAGAATGACTGGGGTATGAGGGAAGTGGGGGAGGTATTTAAGCCTTTGGCTGGGGTGTCTTTGCCTCCTCCTGGTGGCCAAGTTCTGTATTTTCAAAAGGAATGAATGCAGCTGTGGACTCTCCCCGTTTAAGAAAATATCCCTTAGAGTGCTGACATATTCTGCTGTGTTGGTACATGAGCAGGGGTACAATGACACAGAATGGCTCTGCTGATTCTAATACTAACAGTTTTTTAAGGGCTTTGGCAAACACGTTCGGCATCCAGCCATAGTGGACAACTGGAAATCAGAAAAACAAAAGAATCACCAGAATATCCTTCATTTCAAAACAAACAGAGAATGCACCATGATGCCATTTGAATCTGTTTCACTTTAATATAACCAAACCCAAAACAAATCTTATGCCTAAATGACATGGTTTTATAGCACTAAAATGTGAATAAAAATGTGTTTCAGACCCCCATTAACATGACTTGAACACATCTACTCACGGTTTCTAGCTTTAGCTGTGTAACCTGCTAAATCATTGTTATTTCAGAGATGACCCAAGAGCAGATCCAAAACTAATTTTACCCCAGTCTGTGATAGATAAGGGTTCCAGGACAGTTCCCACTTCATATCACCCATGAAAAAGCCAAGAAGTGCATTCCTCTGTTTAGTAGAAGAGTTTACTCTCCGTATTAGAAGATTGTGTGCATTATCTGCAAGTGCTAGCTTGACCATTTGATCATCTGACCTGCATCTCCGTTCCAAAACAGTGATCCACCCCAAAGTGTTAGGCAGATGGAGGGTCCGCAGACAGAACAAGCCTGTTATTAGACATCCTCATATTAAAAAGGGTGCCCAGTCTTTCCAAAGTAACCCCAAACCACATGGGAACTTAAAAGATCAGTATCATACATTAACAGTTTCTGAGTGAAACAGGTCTATGTCCTAAACCTGTTCCCCACCTTAACTGACTAGCTGCTGCTTCATACATAAAATTGTAATATAGTATAAAATATAATGGGGAGTCATATCAGGTCATTCTCTGACCCTTGTAGAGAAACTTTTTTTTTTTTTAAAAAGCAAAAGATCCTGCCCAAAAGTCAGTACACATTAGCTGGCATTCCTCTTATCTGATGTCGGGATCAGAACCTAGCTTACCTTTGTTGGTAAAGAGCTAGAAATTTAATTTGCTTCAAGCAAAGCGTTTCTATCAGTATCTAACAAAAAATCCATACTTAGACCCTTGTTCAGTCACCGTGTTTGGATAAATAAATGTTGCTTATCAAACGGTCACAAGAGACAGACATAATGAACAATTAAGTTCACATTTTTTTGAAGAGAAGTTAATTTTAAATTTTAAAAAGAAAATAAAATCAGCTTGATGTTCTATAATTGATCCTTTTGATTTTAACAGCTTCCTATAATCATTAAATTAGTTACATCTATTGTTGTGAATGAAGTTGATCATTTGTAGATTCTGATGACATTTACTTTCTTTGTATATGTAATTCTCACATTAACCTTCAACTAAATGGAAAGATGTTGACTCAAGCCAAGAAGCAGCATATGTGTCCCTTAAAACCCTTCAAGTTGCAACCTGCCTCAATAGGTAGAGGAAATAAAACAATTCTGATATGGTAGAGAGGAGTAGAGGGACAGAACTCATGAAGAAGCCATTAATGGGAGCCATTTTTTAAGGTGGTAAAAGGAGAGTGGTCAGCCAAGAATGTCTAATTATGGCAGCATTACTCCTTTCAAGCCAGATGTAGGAGATTATGGTCACAATGAATATAACATTTCTAGACAGAAAATAAAGCTTCTAAATGTTCTTTATTTATAGGGTTGCCACATTTAGTTTAGGTCAAACCTGAACACTGTTGCGCCTTGCACAGCGCACTATATATAATAGCACAAACACACAGATATTCTCTCACACACAAACGCTCTAACACTCCCACACATACACTCACTATTTCACACACAGACACACAAAGACACTCCCACACAGACAGTATGTTTCAAATGCAAAAATTCAGCCGTGGTGGTTTACCCCCAAACTTCACAGATTCAAACTCTGACACACAAATTGTACGGATCATTCCCAGACAGATGGCAGCCCTACTTATTAAGCCAATTATTTAATCTGTTTAAGTACATTAAAACTATTTAACTACTGATATATATATATATATATATATATATATATATATATATATATATATATATATATATATATATATATATATATATATATATATATATATATATATATGAGATAATCAAACTAAAAAACTCAGGTTTTGGTGATCGTCTGCTAACCTGGTTTCGATCATATGTATCGGATCTATCACAGTATGTCTCCATTTCTGACAGCGACTCCCTCCCTCTCCCAGTCACGTGTGGTGTTCCAAGGTTCCATTCTCGGCCCCCTACTATTCACTTTATAAATGATCTGCCAAATGTCTGCAAATCCTCAACTGTACACAAATGTATGCAGACAACACGGTAATCTATGCAAACAAATCCGATCTACCACAGCTTGAGGCAGTGCTCCAAGACCAGTTCACAGAGGTAGAAAAGTGGATCTCAAAAAACTAATTCTTCCTAAACACTGACAAAACTGTCACAATGATCTTTGGAACGGTACCTAAATTACACAAACTACAAAATTCCCATCTACGCATCAAAACAAAATCCAATTGCACACTGACCGAAGTCTACTCTTTCAAATACTTGGGTATGTTGTTAGACCCCAATCTATCTTTTGGCCTCCACATAGAAAACCTTCCATATAAACTCTATCCAAAACTAGGTGCCCTGTACAGAAACAAATCCTGCCTCAGCCCTACAGTAAATGAAAAGATTGTACAGCAAATGCTGATGTCAATCATGGATTATGGGGATGTAGTATATGAACCTGCACCGCAAACTCACATTAATAAACTTAATACATTGTATAACTCGTTCTGCCACTTTGTGCTACAATGTAACTACAGGACCCATTGTGACATGCTAAAATAACTAAACTGGCTGTCGTTGACGCACCCTTTATCTTTCCAACCTTGTGTTTTAGAGCTTTTCTGGGAATCTCCCACCCTACCTGAGCAGAATGCTCTCTCCAGCTGTTCCCACCTCCTATAACCTCCGATCCAATACCAGCACATTATTTAGCTTGCCTCCATACAAAAAGAAAGCAGCTCGATCCTCCTTTTCCTACAGAGCTCAACAATTATGGAACGACCTCCCGCACACTTTCAAACCTTCCCCAAGCCAAAAATCCTTTAAGAGATCCCTCTATACATATCTCAAAACAGAATGCACCTGTCATGGTTGATTTTATATTTCCTACCTGTTCTATGTTAAATTTTGCATATATTATGTATTATTGTTTTTGTATTTTATTGTACCCTATTGTATCAATGCAATGTTTTGTTAACCCAGGACATACTTGAAAATGAGAGAAATCTTAAAGGGACACTGAACCCAAAAATTTTCTTTCATGATTCAGCTAGAGCATGCTATTTTAAACAACTTTCTAATTTAGTATCAATTTTTCTTCATTCTATTGCTTTCTTTATTTGAAAAAGAAGGCATCTAAGCTATTTATTTGGTTCAGACCATGGAAAGCACTTGTTTATTGCTAGGTGAATGTAGCCACCAATCGGCAAGAACACAGTGTGTTCACCAAAAAACAATTTATGTAAGAACTTACCTGATAAATTCATTTCTTTCATATTAGCAAGAGTCCATGAGCTAGTGACGTATGGGATATACATTCCTACCAGGAGGGGCAAAGTTTCCCAAACCTCAAAATGCCCATAAATACACCCCTCACCACACCCACAAATCAGTTTAACGTATAGTCAAGAAGTGGGGTGATAAGAAAAAAGTGCGAAAGCATAAAAAATAAGGAATTGGAATAATTGTGCTTTATACAAAAAAATCAAAACCACCACAAAAAAAGGGTGGGCCTCATGGACTCTTGCTAATATGAAAGAAATTAATTTATCAGGTAAGTGCTTACATAAATTATGTTTTCTTTCATGTAATTAGCAAGAGTCCATGAGCTAGTGACGTATGGGATAATGACTACCCAAGATGTGGATCTTCCACGCAAGAGTCACTAGAGAGGGAGGGATAAAATAAAGACAGCCAATTCCGCTGAAAATAATCCACACCCAAAATAAAGTTTAAATCTTATAATGAAAAAAACTGAAATTATAAGCAGAAGAATCAAACTGAAACAGCTGCCTGAAGTACTTTTCTACCAAAAACTGCTTCAGAAGAAGAAAACACATCAAAATGGTAGAATTTAGTAAAATATGCAAAGAAGACCAAGTTGCTGCTTTGCAAATCTGATCAACCGAAGCTTCATTCCTAAACGCCCAGGAAGTAGAAACTGACCTAGTAGAATGAGCTGTAATCCTTTGAGGCGGAGGTTTACCCGACTCGACATAAGCATGATGAATTAAAGATTTCAACCAAGATACCAAAGAAATGGCAGAGGCCTTCTGACCTTTCCTAGAACCGGAAAAGATAACAAATAGACTAGAAGTCTTTCGGAAATTCTTAGTAGCTTCAACATAATATTTCAAAGCTCTAACTACATCCAAAGAATGCAATGATCTCTCCTTAGAATTCTTAGGATTAGGACATAATGAAGGAACCACAATTTCTCTACTAATGTTGTTAGAATTCACAACCTTAGGTAAAAATTTAAAAGAAGTTCGCAACACCGCCTTATCCTGATGAAAAATCAGAAAAGGAGACTCACAAGAAAGAGCAGATAATTCAGAAACTCTTCTAGCAGAAGAGATTGCCAAAAGAAACAAAACTTTCCAAGAAAGTAATGTCCAATGAATGCATAGGTTCAAACGGAGGAGCTTGAAGAGCCCCCAGAACCAAATTCAAACTCCAAGGAGGAGAGATTGACTTAATGACAGGTTTTATACGAACCAAAGCTTGTACAAAACAATGAATATCAGGAAGATTAGCAATCTTTCTATGAAAAAGAACAGAAAGAGCAGAGATTTGTCCTTTCAAGGAACTTGCAGACAAACCTTTATCCAAACCATCCTGAAGAAACTGTAAAATTCTCGGAATTCTAAAAGAATGCCAGGAAAAGTGATGAGAAAGACACCAAGAAATGTAAGTCTTCCAGACTCTATAATATATCTTCCTAGATACAGATTTACGAGCCTGTAACATAGTATTAATCACAGAGTCAGAGAAACCTCTTTGACTAAGAATCAAGCGTTCAATCTCCATACCTGTAAATTTAAGGATTTGAGATCCTGATGGAAAAAAGGATCTTGCGATAGAAGGTCTGGTCTTAACGGAAGAGTCCACGGTTGGCAAGAGGCCATCCGGACAAGATCCGCATACCAAAACCTGTGAGGCCATGCTGGAGCCACCAGCAGAACAAACGAGCATTCCTTCAGAATCTTGGAGATTACTCTTGGAAGAAGAACTAGAGGCGGAAAGATATAGGCAGGATGATACTTCCAAGGAAGTGACAATGCATCCACTGCCTCCGCCTGAGGATCCCTTGATCTGGACAGATACCTGGGAAGTTTCTTGTTTAGATGAGAAGCCATCAGATCTATTTCTGGAAGTCCCCACATTTGAACAATCTGAAGGAATACCTCTGGGTGAAGAGACCATTCGCCCGGATGTAACGTTTGGCAACTGAGATAATCCGCTTCCCAATAGTCTATACCTGGGATATGAACCGCAGAAACTAGACAGGAGCTGGATTCCGCCCATACCAGTATTCGAGATACTTCTTTCATAGCCAGAGGACTGTGAGTCCCTCCTTGATGATTGATGTATGCCACAGTTGTGACATTGTCTGTCTGAAAACAAATGAATGATTCTCTCTTTAGAAGAGGCCATGACTGAAGAGCTCTGAAAATTGCACGGAGTTCCAAAATATTGATTGGTAATCTCACCTCCTGAGATTCCCAAACCCCTTGTGCTGTCAGAGACCCCCACACAGCTCCCCAACCTGTCAGACTTGCATCTGTTGAAATTACAGTCCAGGTCGGAAGAACAAAAGAAGCCCCCTGAACTAAACGATGGTGATCTGTCCACCACGTCAGAGAGTGTCGTACAATCGGTTTTAAAGATATTAATTGAGATATCTTTGTGTAATCCCTGCACCACTGGTTCAGCATACAGAGCTGAAGAGGTCGCATGTGAAAACGAGCAAAGGGGATCGCGTCCGATGCAGCAATCATAAGACCTAGAATTTCCATGCATAAGGCTACCGAAGGGAATGATTGTGATTGAAGGTTTCGACAAGCTGAGATCAATTTTAGACGTCTCTTGTCTGTCAGAGACAGAGTCATGGACACTGAATCTATCTGGAAACCTAAAAAGGTAACCCTTGTTTGAGGAATCAATGAACTTTTTGGTAAATTGATCCTCCAACCATGATCTTGAAGAAACAACACAAGTTGATTCGTATGAGATTCTGCTAAATGTGAAGACTGAGCAAGTACCAAGATATCGTCCAAATAAGGAAATACCACAATACCCTGTTCTCTGATTACAGACAGAAGGGCACCGAGAACCTTTGTAAAAATCCTTGGAGCTGTTGCTAGGCCAAACGGCAGAGCCACAAACTGGTAATGCTTGTCTAGGAAAGAGAATCTCAGAAACTGATAGTGATCTGGATGAATCGGAATATGCAGATATGCATCCTGTAAATCTATTGTGGACATATAATGCCCTTGCTGAACAAAAGGCAGAATAGTCCTTATAGTTACCATTTTGAATGTTGGTATCCTTACATAACGATTCAATATTTTTAGATCCAGAACTGGTCTGAAGGAATTCTCCTTCTTTGGTACAATGAAGAGATTTGAATAAAACCCCAGCCCCTGTTCCAGAACTGGAACTGGCATAATTACTCCAGACAACTCTAGATCTGAAACACATTTCAGAAATGCTTGAGCCTTCGCTGGATTTACTGGGACACGGGAAAGAAAAAATCTCTTTGCAGGAGGCCTTAACTTGAAGCCAATTCTGTACCCTTCTGAAACAATGTTTTGAATCCAAAGATTGTGAATTGAATTGATCCAAATTTGTTTGAAAAATCGTAATCTGCCCCCTACCAGCTGGGCTGGAATGAGGGCCGCACCTTCATGTGGACTTGGGAGCTGGCTTTGATTTTCTAAAAGGCTTAGATTTATTCCAGACTGGAGATGGTTTCCAAACTGATACCGCTCCTGTGGGTGAAGGATCAGGCTTTTGTTCCTTATTGTGACGAAAGGAACGAAAACGATTATTAGACCTAAATTTACCTTTAGATTTTTTATCCTGTGGTAAAAAAGTTCCTTTCCCTCCAGTAACAGTTGAGATAATAGAATCCAACTGTGAACCAAATAATTTATTACCCGGGAAAGCAAAGTTGACTTGGAAGACATATCAGCATTCCAAGTTTTAAGCCATAAAGCTCTTCTAGCTAAAATAGCTAGAGACATATACCTGACATCAACTCTAATGATATCAAAGATGGCATCACAAATAAAGTTATTAGCATGTTGAAGAAGATTAACAATGCTATGAGAGTTATGATCTGTTACTTGTTGCGCTAAAGCTTCTAACCAAAAAGTTGAAGCTGCAGCAACATCCGCTAAAGATATAGCAGGTCTAAGAAGATTACCTGAACATAAGTAAGCTTTTCTTAGAAAGGATTCAATCTTCCTATCTAAAGGATCCTTAAAGGAAGTACTATCTGCCGTAGGAAAAGTAGTACGTTTAGCAAGAGTAGAGACAGCCCCATCAACCTTAGGGATTTTGTCCCAAAATTCTAATCTGTCAGATGGGACAGGATATAATTGCTTAAAACGTTTAGAAGGAGTAAATGAATTACCCAAATTATTCCATTCCCTGGAGATTACTTCAGAAATAGCATCAGGGACAGGAAAAACTTCTGGAATAACTACAGGAGATTTAAAAACCTTATTTAAATGTTTAGATTTAGTATCAAGAGGACCAGAATCCTCTATTTCTAATGCAATTAAGACCTCTTTAAGTAAAGAACGAATAAATTCCATTTTGAATAAATATGAAGATTTATCAGCATCAACCTCTGAGACAGAATCCTCTGAACCAGAGGAATCATTATCAGAATCAGAATGATGATGTTCATTTAAAAATTCATCTGAAAAAAAGAGAAGTTTTAAAAGACCTTTTACGTTTACTAGAAGGGGGAATAACAGACATAGCCTTCTTAATAGATTTAGAAACAAAATCTCTTATGTTAACAGGTACACTGAGTATTAGATGTTGACGGAACCACAACCGGTAATGTAACATTACTAAAGGAAATATTATCTGCATTAACAAGTTTGTCATGACATTCATTACAAACAACAGCTGGAGGAACAGATACCACAAGTTTACAACAGATACACTTAACTTTGGTAGATCCAGCACCAGTCAGCGTTTTTCCAGAAGTATCTTCTGACTCAGTGTCAATCTGGGACATCTTGCAATATGTAATAGAAAAAACAACATATAAAGCAAAATTGATCAAATTCCTTAAATGACAGTTTCAGGAATGGGAAAAAATGCCAGTGAACAAGCTTCTAGCAACCAGAAGCAATAAATAATGAGACTTAAATAATGTGGAGACAATAGTGACGCCCATATTTTTTAGCGCCAAAAAAGACGCCCACATTATTTGGCGCCTAAATGCTTTTGGCGCCAAAAATGACGCCACATCCGGAACTCCGACACTTTTGGCGCAAAAAAACGTAAAAAATTACGCAACTTCTGCTGACACGTATGACGCCGGAAACAGAAAAAAAAATTTTGTGCCAAAAAAGTCAGCGCCAAGAATGACGCAATAAAATGAAGCATTTTCAGCCCCTGCGAGCCTAACAGCCCACAGGAAAAAAAGTCAAATTTTAAGGTAAGAAAAAAATTGATTTATTCATATGCATTATCCCAAATATGAAACTGACTGTCTGAAATAAGGAACGTTGAACATCCTGAGTCAAGGAAAATAAATGTTTGAATACATATATTTAGAACTTTATATAAAAGTGCCCAACCATAGCTTAGAGTGTCACAAAAATAAGACTTACTTACCCCAGGACACTCATCTACATGTAGTAGAAAGCCAAACCAGTACTGAAACGAGAATCAGTAGAGGTAATGGTATATATATAAGAGTATATCGTCGATCTGAAAAGGGAGGTAAGAGATGAATCTCTACGACCGATAACAGAGAACCTATGAAATAGACCCCGTAGAAGGAGATCATTGAATTCAAAAAGGCAATACTCTCCTCACATCCCTCTGACATTCACTGCACGCTGAGAAGAAAACCGGGCTCCAACCTGCTGCGGAGCGCATATCAACGTAGAATCTAGCACAAACTTACTTCACCACCTCCATAGGAGGCAAAGTTTGTAAAAACTGATTTGTGGGTGTGGTGAGGGGTGTATTTATGGGCATTTTGAGGTTTGGGAAACTTTGCCCTTCCTGGTAGGAATGTATATCCCATACGTCACTAGCTCATGGACTCTTGCTAATTACATGAAAGAAATGGTCCGGCATCTAAACTTGCATTCTTGCATTTCAAATAAAGATACCAAGAGAATGAAACAAATTTGATAATAGGAGTAAATTAGAAAGTTGCTTAAAATTGCATGCTCTGAATCACGATAGAAAAATTTTGGGTTCAGTGTCCCTTTAATGTATCCTTCCTGGTAAAATATTTTATAAATATTTTTTTTTATAAATAAATAATAATTATAAATAAATAAAAATAATATTCACAATGAATATAACATTTCTCACCAGGAAATTCATTTTCTAAACATGCTTTATTTATAGGGTTGCCAACTTTAATTCAGGCCAAACCTGAACACTCTTGTGCCTTGTACAGAGCACTATGAATAATAAACTCACAGATATTCTCTAGAATAACAAACTTACAGATATTCTCTATGTCACAAAC
This sequence comes from Bombina bombina, assembly GCF_027579735.1. Lineage (NCBI taxonomy): Eukaryota > Metazoa > Chordata > Amphibia > Anura > Bombinatoridae > Bombina > Bombina bombina. The sequence goes on along the minus strand of NC_069504.1, from coordinate 19,217,343 downwards.
TCACAAAGACACTAATGCTCCCACACACACACACAAATACACTCAATCTTTTACACAGACACACACAGATACTGTATGTTGCAAACGCAACATTGTTTGGCTGTGGCTGTTTCTCACTAAACCCGGACACACAAATGGAAACCCAAACTGTCCGGGATCATTTCCGGACAGGTGGCAACCCTACTTATTTAGCCAATTATTTAATCAGCTTAAGTACATTAAAAACTATTTAACTGATATATCTATGTATTACTTTTTATACAGATTTTACATTTCTGATCAGCTTTCTGACCACATGGAGCAGGCATACCCTCATTTTTTCATCTAACATTTTTATTGTATTTTACATAATGAACTAGGTCTGATCCTAAAATTCTGGTTCACTGTACATCAGGAAAATACAAAAATAATCTAACATTTACATACATAGCAACATTTTATTCCAAGTTATTAGGAAGATTTGCACAGCCCTCATCAGGAAGGACATTACAAATATCAAGAGATTGAAATCCCAGACAACGGGGCAAGGAAACTGGGAATCCCTTCCCCAGAGTCACACACAGAATACGTACACTGCTGAACAAGTGCAGCTACCAAATGGAGATCACCTAATACAATACCTGTAAGATTTCTCATCTCTATACCCGACAAATGTATAGTTTAATAAAACAAGACAACCTGTAATTATGGTCACAGTATGGCATGACATTTGAGCCAATAGGATGGCTTACTTGAGCTGAATGTTGTTGAGTCTACAATGCATCAATTCATGTACGCCCTTTACAAAGTCAGCCTAAAATAAAAGGGTTAAGATAAAGGATAAACTAATCTACTATTAATAGGAAGAAATGCAAGCACGGGGTCTTGTGCAAAATCATCTATATTCAAGTACTCTCCTACAAAATCACATTATTGCCACGGCACGAGAGCCAAGGGAGAGGATTCATATTGTGTAAGTAAAGAAGGGCACAGGAGGGTCTTCTCTGTAGTCTTAAATCAATAAAAACAGAAAACTCCAGAGTGTGAGGCGTGAATGCAGCTGGTAGATTAAACAGATATCAGGCTAGTGATCATGGTAACACATGACCGTGTTCCAGAGGACACAATTTCTCAGTTACTTTTGGGCTAATCATGTTACTTCTATTTACGTTAATTTATCCAAGGACAGTCAATGGTAAAAAGTAATCTTATTTGTTTCTGAGCCAGCAATTCTACCCACAGACCAAACCTACTTTATAACCAGTAGAAGGTACAAATCTACAAAGTACAATGCACAAACTGGCCTCTATGCCCGACTACAAACGTGAGAGGGCAACATGCATGAAGGTTTCCTCCCTAACTTTTAGAGACTTCACACAACAGGTAAACCCTGAATTTAGTAGCAAAGGGAACCCAAACCAGTAAGCGTTCCTGAAAAAAGATCCAAACAAACATGCTTTGGGTTTCTTTCTAGTGGCTTCTTCAAGCTCCTCTATAATCTAAATTGTGTCAGTTCATGCAAGAAATGTCTTCAAATGAGGCTGTTAAGGTGGAGAATACTTAAATATTAGCAACTAATCATGCTTGTTGAATTTGCCTTGAGATTAAAAAAAAAGAAAAAGAAAAAAATGTTTTAATACAAGGCAAATAGAGAAGTCACTTAAAAACAGGGAACAGTACTGTCCCAGCCTTACAATTGCATTTCCACAACATGACTTGGCCCCTAATGGACTGTCAATGGGTGGTTCACTGCCAGAGTAAGACTGAGTATACCAAGGAAACCTCTGGAATAAAAAGTGTTCTTGCCATTGGTGCCAAGCAAAAAAAGGATAAAGCTGAAACCCAACTGTCTTCCAATCATCATGAGGAGAGTAAAAAAATATTTGAGGGAAATTTAGAAGAGTGATTTAAGCATACAAGCTTATAAAATATAAAGTAAAATGCAAGTGGCACTGCATATTCTGATGCAGGAATTTATATAGACCACGGCATGGTGCCACTGTAATTGCCATCCTGTAGTTCTGATGGAATACAGCACTAGAGGAGAAATCCTAGTTTAAGTCACACTAGGCTTAAACATGGCAGATAAACTTCCCATTTGTGCAAAAAACATATTTTATGTAAGAACTTACCTGATAAATTAATTTCTTTCATATTAGCAAGAGTCCATGAGCTAGTGACATATGGGATATACATTCCTACCAGGAGGGGCAAAGTTTCCCAAACCTTAAAATGCCTATAAATACACCCCTCACCACACCCACAATTCAGTTTAACGAATAGCCAAGAAGTGGGGTGATAAGAAAGTAGCGAAAGCATAAAAAAATAAGGAATTGGAATAATTGTGCTTTATACAAAAAAATCATAACCACCACAAAAAGGGCGGGCCTCATGGACTCTTGCTAATATGAAAGAAATGAATTTATCAGGTAAGTTCTTACATAAATTATGTTTTCTTTCATGTAATTAGCAAGAGTCCATGAGCTAGTGACGTATGGGATAGCAGATACCCAAGATGTGGAACTTCCACGCAAGAGTCACTAGAGAGGGAGGGATAAAATAAAGCCAGCCAATTCCGCTGAAAAAATAATCCACAACCCAAATCAAAAGTTTTAATCTTATAATGAAAAAAACTGAAATTATAAGCAAACGAATCAAATAGAAACAGCTGCCTGAAGTACTTTTCTACCAAAAACTGCTTCAGAAGAAGAAAACACATCAAAATTGCAGAATTTAGTAAAAGTATGCAAAGAAGACCAAGTCATTGCTTTGCAAATGTGATCAATAGAAGCTTCATTCTTAAAAAGCCCAGGAAGTAGAAACTTACCTAGTAGAATGAGCCGTAATCTTCTGAGGCGGGAATCCACCCGACTCCAAATAAGCATGATGAATCAAAAGTTTAACCAAGATGCCAAATAAATGGCAGAAGCCTTTTGATCTTCCTAAAACCAGAAAAGATAACAAATAGACTAGAAGACTGTCTGAAATCTGAATAGCTTCAACATAGGATTTCAAAACTCTTACCATATCCAAAGAATGAAATAATCTTGCCAAAGAAGTCTTAGGAAAACAATAATTCCTCCATAATGTAGTTAGAATTTACAACTTTAGGTAAGAATTGAAATGAGGACAGCAAAAAGCACCTTACCCTGATGAAAAAAAATCAGAAAAAGGAGATTCACAAGAAAAAACAGATAATTCAAAAACTATTCTAGCTGAAGATATGTCCAAAAAACATAATTTATGCTTACCTGATAAATTTATTTCTCTTGTAGTGTATCCAGTCCACGGATCATCCATTACTTATGGGATATTCTCCTTCCCAACAGGAAGTTGCAAGAGGATCACCCACAGCAGAGCTGCTATATAGCTCCTCCCCTAACTGTCATATCCAGTCATTCGACCGAAAACAAACAGAGAAAGGAGAAACCATAGGGTGCAGTGGTGACTGTAGTTTAATTAAAATTTAGACCTGCCTTAAAAGGACAGGGCAGGCCGTGGACTGGATACACTACAAGAGAAATAAATTTATCAGGTAAGCATAAATTATGTTTTCTCTTGTTAAGTGTATCCAGTCCACGGATCATCCATTACTTATGGGATACCAATACCAAAGCTAAAGTACACGGATGATGGGAGGGACAAGGCAGGATTAAGCGGAAGGAACCATTGCCTGAAGAACCTCTCCCCCAAAAACAGCCTACGAAGAAGCAAAAGTATCAAATTTGGAAAATTTGGAAAAAGTGTGAAGCGAAGACCAAGTCGCGGCCTTGCAAATCTGTCCAACAGAGGCCCCATTTTTAAAGGCCCAGGTGGAAGCCACAGCTCTAGTAGAATGAGCTGTAATCCTTTCAGGGGGCTGCTGTCCAGCAGTCTCATAGGCTAAACGTATTATACTTTGAAGCCAAAAAGAAAGAGGTTGCCGAGGCCTTCTGACCTCTCCTCTGTCCAGAGTAAACAACAAACAACAGGTTAGATGTTTGGCGAAAATCTTTAGTAGCCTGTAAGTAAAACTTCAAGGCACGGACTACGTCCAGATTATGTAAAAGACGTTCCTTCTTTGAAGAAGGATTAGGACACAATGATGGAACAACAATCTCTTGATTGATATTCTTGTTAGAAACCACCTTAGGTAAAAACCCAGGTTTGGTACGCAGGACTACCTTATCTGCATGAAAAATCAGATAAGGAGAATCACATTGTAAGGCAGATAGCTCAGAGACTCTCCGAGCCAAGGAAATAGCCATCAAAAACAGAACTCTCCAAGATAAAAGTTTAATATCAATGGAATGAAGGGGTACAAACTGAACTCCTTGAAGAACTTTAAGAACCAAGTTTAAGCTCCACGGGGGAGCAACAGGTTTAAACACAGGCTTAATTCTAACCAAAGCCTGGCAAAATGCCTGGACGTCTGGAACCTCTGCCAGACGCTTGTGCAAAGGAATAGACAGAGCAGAAATCTGTCCCTTTAAGGAACTAGCTGATAATCCTTTGTCCAAGCCCTCTTGGAGAAAAAAAGACAATATTCTAGGAATCCTAACCTTACTCCATGAGTAATTCTTGGATTCACACCAATAAAGATATTTACTCCATATCTTGAGGTAGATTTTCCTGGTAACAGGCTTTCGTGCCTGTATTAAAGTATCAATGACTGACTCGGAGAAGCCACGCTTTGATAGAATCAAGCATTCAATCTCCATGCAGTCAGTCTCAGAGAAATTAGATTTGGATGATTGAAAGGACCTTGTATTAGAAGGTCCTGTCTTAGAGGCAGAGTCCATGGTGGAAAGGATGACATGTCCACTAGGTCTGCATACCAAGTCCTGCGTGGCCACACAGGTGCTATCAGAATCACAGATGCTCTCTCCTGTTTGATTTTGGCAATCAGTCGAGGGAGCAGAGGAAACGGTGGAAACACATAAGCCAGGTTGAAGAACCAAGGCGCTGCTAGAGCATCTATCAGCGTTGCTTCTGGGTCCCTGGACCTGGATCCGTAACAAGGAAGCTTGGCGTTCTGGCGAGACGCCATGAGATCCAACTCTTGTTTGCCCCAACGATGAATCAACTGAGCAAACACCTCCGGATGGAGTTCCCACTCCACCGGATGGAAAGTCTGACGACTTAGAAAATCCGCCTCAAAGTTCTCCACGCCTGGGAAGGAGACTCTTGTGAGTGGGGATAGAGAACTCTTTTCCTCGTTCACTTTCCACCCGTGCGACCTCAGAAATGCCAGAACTATCTCTGTATGAGACTTGGCAACTTGAAAGCTTGACGCCTGCATCAGGATGTCATCTAGATACGGAGCCACCGCTATGCCTCGCGGTCTTAGAACCGTTAGAAGTGAGCCCAGAACCTTTGTAAAGATACTCGGGGCTGTAGCCAACCCGAAGGGAAGAGCTACAAATTGGTAATGCCTGTCTAGAAAGGCAAACCTTAGAAACCGATGATCTTTGTGAATCGGTATGTGAAGGTAGGCATCCTTTAAGTCCACTGTGGTCATGTACTGACCTTCTTGGATCATGGGTAGGATGGTCAGAATAGTTTCCATTTTGAAAGATGGAACTCTGAGGAATTTGTTTAAGATCTTTAGATCCAAAATTGGTCTGAAGGTTCCCTCTTTTTTGGGAACCACAAACAGATTCGAATAAAAACCCTGTCCTTGTTCCGTCCGCGGAACTGGATGGATCACTCCCATAACTAGGAGGTCTTGCACACAGCATAGGAATGCCTCTTTCTTTATCTGATTTGCAGATAGCCTTGAAAGATGAAATCTCCCTTGTGGAGGGGAAGCTTTGAAGTCCAGAAGATATCCCTGAGATATGATCTCCAACGCCCAGGGATCCTGAACATCTCTTGCCCACGCCTGGGCGAAGAGAGAAAGTCTGCCCCCTACTAGATCCGTCGCCGGATAGGGGGCCGTTCCTTCATGCTGTCTTAGAGGCAGCAGCAGGCTTTCTGGCCTGCTTGCCTTTGTTCCAGGACTGATTAGGTTTCCAGGCCTGCTTAGATTGAGCAAAAAGTTCCCTCTTGTTTTTAAGCGGAGGAAGTTGATGGCCGAGGATTGGACTGAAGGGCTCGGCATGTATTTAGAATCTTTAACTTTCTGACCTCCGTCTAATAGATTCCATATCTATGAAAATTTTCTTGAGTTCCCAAGAAGGGAACCCTTGTCTGTGGAATTAATTAACTCTTTTCTAGATTCACCTTCCACCTGTGAGTACTTAGAAAGGACAGAACCATGTCTGTATGAGACTTTGTCAGATGGTAAGATGACGCCTGGATCAGAATATCGTCCAGATAAGGCGCCACTGCAATGCACCGCGGTCTGAGAACCTCCAGAAGTGACCCTAGAACCTTCGTGAAGATCCTGGGTGCTGTGGCCAACCCAAAGGGAAGAGCCACAAACTGAAAATGTTTGTCCAGGAAGGCAAACCTTAGGAACTGATGATGATCCATGTGGATATAAATATGAAGGTATGCATCCTTCAAGTCCACGGTAGTCATATTGACCCTCCTGGATCAATGGCAGAATTGTTCGAATAGTCTCCATCTTGATGGATGGGGCTCTGAGAAACTGGTTTAGACTTTTTAGATCTAAAATAGGTCGAAACGTGTCCTCTTTTTTGGGGACCACAAAAAGATTTGAGTAAAACCCCCACCCCTGTTCCAGTATTGGAATGGGACAAATTACTCCCATAGTAGAGAGGTCTTTTACACAACGTAAGAATGCCTCTCTTTTTATCTGGTCTACAGACAATCGTGAAAGAAGAAACCTCCCCCTTGGTAGAGAACTTTTGAATTCCAGTTGATACCCGTGGGTCACAATTTCCAGTGCCCAGGGGTCCTGAACATCTCTTACCCAAGCCTGGGCAAAGAGAGAAAGTCTGCCCTACTAGATCCGGTCCCGGATCGGGGGACACCCCTTCATGCTGTCTTGGTAGCAGCGGCCTTCTTGGGTTATTTACCCTTGTTCCAAGCCTAGTTGGGTCTCCAGACGGGCTTGGCCTGAGCAAAAGTCCCTTCCTGTTTAGCGGAAGAAAAGGAGACTCCTTTGAAGTTCCGAAAGGAACAAAAGTCATTTTGTTTACCCCTCAGTTTAGCTGTCTAATCCTGAGGTAGGAGATGACCCTTACCTCCCATGATGTCAGAAATGATTTCTTTCAAGTCAGGCCCGAATAGGGTTTGTCCTTTGAAAGGAATAGCCAAAATCTTTGACTTAGATGACACATCAGCAGACCAGGATTTTAACCATAACGCTGTACATGCTAAAATGGCAAATCAGGCATTCTTAGCCGCCAATTTGGCAATCTGAAAGGCGGCATCTGTAATAAAAGAATTAGCCAGCTTAAGAGCCTTAATTTTATCAAAAATATCCTCAAAAAGAGTCTCAGTCTTAAGGCCGCCACAGTGGTAACTGGTACAAAGCTTTTCAGGCCCTTCGAAAGTCAAGACAACTTAGGCCCCACTGGAGTTCAGGACTCTGCTGCCTATGCGATCCGGATGATACTGAGCATCTGAGCGTGTGAAAATAGGCCCCGGCCACCGTGGGCATAACTCTAGCCTGACTAAGACACGCATGGGTCGCAAAGAAATAAAGCAAACATGTAGATCTAATAAGAAAATAAGCCATGTGCCCCTCTTGTAACCACAGATATGTGAAATCGTAAAAAAAAAAAACCCAGAAAAAAACAAACACTGCACTCCCTTAGGCCAGTGATAAAAATAACAATGACTGCCCTTAAGCAAAGACTGCAGCTCCCAGCATCTAGCCCTCCTTAAATAAGCCTCAAAGATATATTTTACATACTTTGGCAATTAAAATAAAGGGATTCCAGGTACACCATTTCCTTACATATAGTGTAAACTGCTTACCACTCCCCACATAGGGAATAATGTCAGCCTGTTCTGATGCATCAAGTCTCCCCAGAAACAAAAGACTGAACATACCTCAATGCTGCTTGTAGCAAGACACCGTTCCCAACACTGAAGAGTTTTCTCACACTACATTCAGCTGTGCTGTGGGAACCATCATGGATCTTAGATAAAGTTTGCTAAGATCATCAACATCAGGGCAGAAAATAAGATGTCTCCACTCCTCCTGGGAAGTAATAGACTGATGATTTCTCCCTGAGAAAAATAGTACTCACTAGCACCATTTTAAAATAAAAAACTTCTTGATTGAAGAATCTAAACTAACACCTCACTTTACCTCTTCCTATCACTAACACAGGCAAAGAGAATGACTAGAGGGGGAGGGGAAGGGAGGAGCTATATATATACAGCTCTGCTGTAGTGCTCTTTGCCACTGCCTGCTAGCAGGAGGTTAAATCCCACAAGGATGAAATCTGTGGACTCATATCTTGTAAAAGAAAAAGGAAATTCTTAATCCTCATGGTCTAGAGACCTCACAGCTCAAAAGAAGTCGAGTCTTCACAACAGGATCTCTGGTGTGACTGTGTGTTGGATGTCATCTATGGTGCATTTAAAACCTGCAGTAAAATGTGTCCGGTATTACACCATTCAAAGATATGGAAAATGTCATTCAGCACAAAAACAAGAGGAAGCCAAGGGCTCAGTACAACACTTCTTGTCCTAACTGGGGCAAGTGTAGTTAAGGAGCACACGTCAATGTGTGGCAGACCAGAAATAAATGATCTTGGTAACATTTAACTACATAACCACAGCAACTAGAAATAGATTGTAAAATATCTAAATGAGAACAAGAGAAGTTCAAAAACACCAAAATGTAGAAAACTGACTGCATCAATAAAAGGTCAAATAGTACTTGTTTGCTTTGGACTGTAAACAATATTAAATTTAGGACAATATAAAGAAATAAGAGGTGGGAAGAAATTAAGAGTGATAAGAACATGTCTGGGGCGGTAGGCGCAGAAATGTTTGAGTTCTGGAACAGAATTAACTGGAAGGGGGGGTCTACAGAGTAGCAAAGCATGGAGTGAATAAAAAAATTCAAAAGGGACTGAGTAACCGGCAAACTGTCAGGTTTTGGTCAAGCCTGATCTTTCACCAAGCAACAAAAGCTGGGCTCGTGAAGAGGCAAACAAATCCATTAGAAAGTTTTCTGACTGACTTCCTAAGTGTTCATGTAATAGAGAAATTACACGTTTGGACTTATTTCATTTCTCTCCAGTAGACTAGGCATTCTCAGATCAGTTACTAGAAGATGAGGCTGTAAAAGGTCAGAGCTTACTCATGCATGCTAAAGCGTCTGCTGCGGTGCAAGCAAAGTCACAACAGGATTTTGTATTCAAGGGACAGAGAAGGAGAATTAACTTCAAAGTGATGGGGTGACAAAAATCTTTTAAGGTCACTACTTCACATGAATATGTGAACATAGCACGCTGATTGTGACCTGCCAAATATTGAATATTCTTAAATTGCAAGCTGAAGTTTTTCATTTTGATTCGGGACAACAGCTAGGCATAGAATACGTATGGTGTAACCCTCAACTTCACTTTCAGATACTGTGTACAGAAAGTCTTTATTCCAGGAGGATTTGGGGAAGTTGTAATCTCTCTGGATTTTACTGGTAAATGGAGTCTGGTTTTGATTAAATACGGATCTGACCCTTTAAGGGTTACTGCTTTATGCCTTGTATGGAAGCTAATAGACCTGGTAAAATACAGCTCATCTACTTAATGCTGTAGTGCTACAAACTGCAGTAAACATGACTCCCTCTTATTCCATTTAAAAAAAACAAGCACCTGAAGCTATCGTGTGTGAAAGGTAAATGGGATTCAAGCGGTTTAACATCAAAATAGTCTTTTTTTTATGCATCTAAAATGTATTACAATATTTTTTGCTTTCTGTGAAACTGTTGTTCCCGTACTGAGAACTGAGGTGCATCACTGTACCAGTAAAGCAGTGGTAGTTCTCAGCCACTAAACAATTAGTCCCTAAGGACCAGTTCTACACATACTACAAAAGCACATGTATAGTATTAGTATCATTAAATCCACTATGTAGTACAGGAAGGTGCAGGATAAAATTAACGATTAAAGTGAATGTACATTTTGATGCTAAAGTGTCCGGTTTTTAAAAATTTGATTAAAAACAGCGCACACTTTAATTTATAAAAATTTACATTTCACTCCTGTTGAGAAAAAAAAAATGGAGAAAGAAATGTATCAGGTAAGCATAAATTCTGTTTTCTCCAACATTGGTGTGTCCGGTCCACGGCGTCATCCTTACTTGTGGGAACCAATACCAAAGCTTTAAGACACGGATGAAGGGAGGGAGCAAATCAGGTTAACAAAACAGAAGGCACCAGGGCTTGCAAAACCTTTCTCCCAAAAATAGCCTCCGAAGAAGCATAAGTATCAAATTTGTAAAATTTGGCAAAAGTGTGCAGAGAAGACCAAGTCGCTGCCTTACATATCTGATCAACAGAAGCCTCGTTCTTGAAGGCCCATGTGGAAGCCACAGCCCTAGTGGAGTGAGCTGTGATTCGTTCAGGAGGCTGCCGTCCGGCAGTCTCATAAGCCAATCGGATAATGCTTTTCAGCCAGAAAGAGAGGTAGCAGTAGCTTTTTGTCCTCTCCTCTTACCAGAGTAAACGACAAACAAAGATGAGGTTTGTCTAAAATCCTTTGTTGCTGCTAAATAGAACTTTTAAAGCACGGACTACATCTAAATTGTGTAACAAACGTTCCTTCTTTGAAACTGGATTCGGACACAGAGAAGGAACAACTATTTCCTGGTTAATATTCTTGTTGGAAACAACTTTTGGAAGAAAACCAGGCTTGGTACGCAAAACGACCTTATCTGAATGGAACACCAGATAGGGTGGATCACACTGCAAAGCAGATAATTCAGAGACTCTTCTAGAAGAAGAAATAGCAACCAAAAACAGAACTTTCCAAGATAGTAACTTGATATCTATGGAATGTAAAGGTTCAAACGGAACCCCTTGAAGAACTGAAAGAACTAAATTTAGACTCCAAGGAGGAGTCATGGGTCTGTAAACAGGCTCGATTCTGACCAAAGCCTGTACAAAAGCTTGTACATCTGGCACAGCTGCCAGGCGTTTGTGTAACAAAACAGATAAAGCAGAAATCTGTCCTTTTAGAGAACTCGCTGACAACCCTTTATCCAAACCCTCTTGGAGAAAGGAAAGAATCTTAGGAATTTTAATCTTACTCCAGGAGAATCCCTTGGATTCACACCAACAGATATATTTTTTCCATATTTTATGGTAAATCTTTCTAGCCACAGGTTTTCTGGCTTGGACCAGAGTATCTATCACTGAATTTGAAAACCCAGGCTTGGATAAAATCAAGCGTTCAATTTCCAAGCAGTCAGCTGCAGAGAAACTAGATTTGGATGTTCGAATGTACTAGAAGATCCTGTCTCAAAGGTAGCTTCCATGGTGGAGCCGATGACATATTCACCATGTCTGCATACCAAGTCCTGCGTGGCCTCGCAGGAGCTATCAGAATCACCGAGGCCTTCTCCTGTTTGATCCTGGATACAAGCCTGGGAAGGAGAGGAAACGGTGGAAACACATAAGCTAGGTTGAACGACCAAGGCGCCACTAATGCATCCACTAGAGACGCCTTGGGATCCATGGATCTGGACCCGTAGCAAGGAACCTAGAAGTTCTGACGAGACGCCATCAGATCCATGTCTGGAATGCCCCATAATTGGGTTAACTGGGCAAAGACCTCCGGGTGAAGTTCCCACTCCCCCGGATGGAAAGTCTGACGACTCAAATAATCCGCCTCCCAGTTGTCTACTCCTGGGATGTGAATTGCAGATAGGTGGCAGGAGTGATCCTCCGCCCATTTGATTATCTTGGATACCTCTCTCATCGCCAAGGAACTCTTTGTTCCTCCCTGATGGTTGATGTAAGCTACAGTCGTCATGTTGTCCGACTGGAATCTTATGAATCCGGCCTTCGCTAGTTGAGGCCAAGCCCGGAGCGCATTGAATATCGCTCTCAGTTCCAGGATGTTTATCGGGAGAAGGGACTCTTCCCGAGACCATAGACCCTGAGCTTTCAGGGAGTCCCAGACCGCGCCCCAGCCTAATAGACTGGCGTCGGTCGTGACAATGACCCACTCTGGTCTGCGGAAACTCATTCCCTGAGACAGGTGATCCTGAGTCAACCACCAACGGAGTGAGTCTCTGGTTACCTGGTCTACTTGAATCGGGGGAGACAAGTCTGCATAGTCCCCATTCCACTGATTGAGCATGCACAGTTGTAATGGTCTTAGATGAATTCGAGCAAAAGGAACTATGTCCATTGCTGCAACCATCAATCCTACTACTTCCATGCACTGAGCTATGGAAGGCTGCAGAATAGAGTGAAGAACTTCACAAGCGTTTAGAAGCTTTGACTTTCTGACCTCTGTCAGGAAGATCTTCATTTCTAAAGAATCTATTATTGTTCCCAAAAAGGGAACTCTTGTTCACCTTCCACCCATGAGATCTGAGAAAGGCTAGAACAATGTCTGTATGAGCTTTTGCCTTGGAAAGAGACGACTCTTGAATTAGAATGTCGTCTAGATAAGGTGCCACTGCAATGCCCCTCTGTCTTAGAACCACTAGAAGGGACCCTAGCACCTTTGTGAAAATTCTGGGAGCAGTGGCTTAACCGAACGGAAGAGCCACGAACTGGTAATATTTGTCCAGAAAGGCGAACCTTAGGAACGGATGATGATCTTTGTGGATAAGAATATGTAAGTACGCATCCTTTAAATCCACGGTAGTCATATATTGACCCTCCTGGATTGTAGGTAAAATTGTTCTAATGGTTTCCATTTTGAACGATGGAACTCTGAGGAATTTGTTTAGAATTTTAAATCCAGAATTAGTCTGAAAGTTCCCTCTTTTTTGGGAACTACAAACAGGTTTGAGTAAAACCCCTGACCTTGTTCCACTGTTGGAACTGGGTGTATCACTCCCATCTTTAACAGGTCTCCTACACAATGTAAGAATGCCTGTCTCTTTATCTGGTCTGAAGATAAGCGAGACATGTGGAACCTTCCCCTTGGAGGAAGTTCCTTGAATTCTAGAAGATAACCCTGAGAGACTATTTCTAGTGCCCAGGGATCCAGAACATCTCTTGCCCAAGCCTGAGCAAAGAGAGAGAGAGAGTCTGCCCCCTACTAGATCAGGTCCCGGATCGGGGGCTACCCCTTCATGCTGTCTTGGTAGCAGCAGCAGGCTTCTTGGCCTGTTTACCCTTGTTCCAGCCTTGCATTGGTTTCCAAGCTGGCTTAGCCTGGGAAGCGTTACCCTCTTGTCTAGATGCTGCAGAGTTAGGAGATGGTCCGTTCCTGAAGTTACGAAAGGAACGAAAATTGGACTTATTCTTAGCCTTAAAAGGCCTATCCTGTGGGAGGGCATGGCCCTTTCCCCCAGTGATGTCTGAAATAATCTCCTTCAATTCTGGCCCAAAAAGGGTCTTACCTTTGAAAGGAATACTAAGCAATTTTGTCTTGGAAGATACATCCGCCGACCAAGACTTTAGCCAGAGCGCTCTGCGCGCCACAATTGCAAACCCTGAATTTTTCGCTGCTAACCTCGCCAATTGCAAAGCGGCATCTAAAATAAAGGAATTAGCTAACTTAAGTGTGTGAATTCTGTCCATGACTTCCTCATATGGTGTCTCCTTATTGAGCGACTTTTCTAGTTCATCGAACCAAAAACAAGCCGCCGTAGTGACAGGAATAATGCACGAAATTGGTTGGAGGAGGAAACCTTGCTGAACAACAATCTTTTTAAGCAAACCCTCCAATTTTTTATCCATAGGATCTTGGAAAGCACAATTGTCCTCAATGGGAATAGTCGTGCGTTTGGCTAGCGTAGAAACTGCCCCCTCAACCTTAGGGACTGTTTGCCATGCGTCCTTCCTTGGGTTGACCATGGGGAACATTTTCTTAAATATAGGAGGTGGGACAAAAGGTATGCCTGGTTTATCCCACTCCTTAGTCACTATGTCCGCCACCCTTTTAGGTATCGGAAAGGCATCAGGGTGCACCGGGACCTCTAGGAATTTGTCCATTTTGCACAATTTTTCTGGAATAACCAAAGAGTCACAATCATCCAGCGTAGTTCGTACCTCCTTAAGTAAGGCGCGGAGATGTTCTAACTTAAATTTAAACGTCACAACATCAGGTTCTGCCTGTTGAGAAATTCTTCCTGAATCAGAAATTTCTCCCTCCGACAAACCCTCCCTCACTGCCAATTCTGACTGGTGTGAGGGTATGATAGATAAATTATCGTCAGAGCACTCCTGCTCTACTGTATTTAAAACTGAGCAATCACGCTTTCTTTGAAATGCTGGCATTTTGGATAAAATATTAGCTATAGAATTATCCATTACTGCCGTTAATTGTTGCATAGTAAAAAGCATTGGCGCGCTAGATGTACTAGGAATCGCCTGCGCGGGCATAACTGGTATCGACACAGAAGGAGAGGATGATGAACTATCCCCACTACCTTCATTTGAGGAATCATCTTGGGCAACCTTATTAAATGTGACAGTACTGTACTTACTTTGTCTGGACGCCATGGCACAATTATCACATACATTTGAAGGGGGGGCCACCTTGGCCTCCATACATACAGAACATGATCTATCTGAAGGTACAGACATGTTAGACAGGCTTATACAGGCTATTAATGCAATAAAACCGTTTTTAAACAAAACCGTTACTGTCTCTTTAAATGTTAAACAGAGCACACTTTATTTCTGGATATGTGAAAAACTATGAAGGAAATATCCGATCTTTACCAAATTTGCACCCTAGTGTCTTAATGCCTTAAAAGTATTGCACCCCAATTTTAAAGTTTGTAACCCCTTAAATGAGGAAACCGGAGCTGTTTTATCAATTAGCAACTTTAAACCCACTACAGTCCCAGCCACAGCGTTTGCTGCGGCTTCACCTGTCCTTGGGGGTTATTCGTCACAAAAATAAGCCTTCCAGGAACGTTTTTAATGGCCACCAGACCCTCTCACATGAAGCTGCATGCACTGCATCCAAAAGAAACTGCGCAATTATGGCACGAAAATGAGGCTCTGCCTACTAGAGTGAAAGGCCCTTCCTGACTGGGAAGGTGTCTAAACGACTGCCTGGCGCCTAAAAACGTTACCCCATTATTCTCAGGTTTTAAAAACACTTCAAACCACATATAAATATTGAATAAAGCAATTGATTTAGCCCACAAGAGTGTCAACCAGTATATAGCCCATTAATAAGCCTTCATTCTGTTATGAGTCTAAGAAAATGGCTTACCGATCCCAAAGAGGGAAAATGACAGTCTTCTAGCATTACTCAGTCTTGTTAGAAAATGGACTAGTCATACCTTGAGCAGAAAAGTCTGCAAACTGTTCCCCCCAACCGAAGTTCTCTGGGCTCAACAGTCCTGCGTGGGAACAGCAATTGATTTTAGTTACTGCTGCTAAAATCATACTCCTCTTTTAAACAGAACTCTTCATCCTTTTCTGTTTTAGAGTAAATAGTACAAACCGGCACTATTTTAAAATAACAAACTCTTTATAGAAGAATAAAAAACTACAACAAACACCACATACTCTTCACCATCTCCGTGGAGATGCTACTTGTTCAGAGCGGCAAAGAGAATGACTGGGGGGCGGAGCCTGAGGAGGGGCTATATGGGCAGCTTTTGCTGTGCTCTTTGCCATTTCCTGTTGGGGAAGAGAATATTCCCACAAGTAAGGATGACGCCGTGGACCGGACACACCAATGTTGGAGAAAGAAACTTACCTTTTAATCTTCACAGCAGCTCCAGCTTCTTCCGGTCGTTGCAAATCCTCTTCCTGGGTCTAAATGAGGAATCCGGCTTCCTCCAATCACAGCGTTGAATCAGACACTGATTACCCGGGGGGGAAGCCGTAATTGCAGGATGACCTATCCATCATTTCTGACATCAGAAATGGCTTGCGACACCCGGAGGAAGCTGGAGCTGCTGTCAAGTTTAAAAGGTAAGGTTTTTTTTCACAACAGTAGTGAAAAGTAAATGTTGATGAATTAAAGTGCCCCTGTTAGTGACAGTTATGGTGCTAACTGACTATTCATGGGTTGACCAGTCCCTTCTTATGACAAGATATTGCTAGGCACACTCTTAGATTAATAAACTAGTCATCAAAAATCTATAAGGAAAACTAGACACTCAAATTTAAAGGGATAGTCTAGTCAAAATTAAACTTTCATGATTCAGATAGAGCATGCACTTTTAAGCAACTTTCTAATTTACTTCTATTATCATTTTTTCTTTTGGTATCTTTATTTGAATGTAAGCTTAGGAGCCAGACAAATTTTGGTTCAGCAACTGGGTAGCGCTTGCTGATTGGTGGCTATATTTAGACACCAATTAGAAAGCGCTACCCAGGAGCTGAACCAAAAATAGGCCAGCTGCTATGCTTACATTCCTGCTTTTTCAAATAAAGATAAGAGAAAAAAGAAACAAAAATCTGCAACACTTCCAACTTTACTCTCATAAGCAAAACAGAAGTTTTGTATCATGTCCCTTTAAGAAGAAAAAAAAAGGTCAGAGCAAATGAGTCCAGATGTCTGCCTGTCATTCTTTACTTCCCCTCATAAGAAATATTTTACTTTTGTAGCAATGCAGTTTTCCTAAGGAGCAGCAGCCAATTATTTAAAAACCTGCAAAGATCTTAAATGCCACAGCAACAGAACGAGATAATAAGATGGAACACAAGGAGTTTGGATAAAGCGCCAACAAATTAGTTTTTATTAGCCCTTGCAATGCTCCCCATGCAATGAGGTGCATGCCCAAGCCAACCCCAGAGCAGGATTTGTCACGTCGGCCATTAAAATAACTCCGACAGCACAGAACACGACATACATAAAAACCGCCTGATGTTCCAGGCCTAGAAAAGTCACAGGTACAATATACGGTTTCAACAAAGCAAAAAAAGAAACCGCAAGGGCTTACAGACTAGTGTGTCTGCATAAAAAGCCTGGAATCCGTTTAGTTTTATTCCTGGTATTAACAGTCAGCACAGGAACAGCAAGACGGACGATGGGTAGAGTTACAACCAGAAGACACATCTGATATCTCGGATGTCACACCACACATTCAGGATTCTGAAATCTAACAAAAGGCTTGACGATTACCATACTGATTACATGTAAAGCCTATGAATTTTTTTTTACTTCTATAGGTTTGTTTTGTTACTATGGTAACATATGGGCCTGTTGTGATAGAAGTTCTTAGAATAATTCATAGTAATGTCTGAGGTCTTTGTTTGGAGGCTGAGAAACACATTGCTTAAGGGATATAACAGAGTGAACAAATTTGTTTTAACCAAAGGAGCCCTAAGTAAACCTAAAAGAAACAGATTGTGAAAAAAAATGAATTTATGCTTACCTGATAAATTACTTTCTCTTGCGGTGTATCCAGTCCACGGATTCATCCTTTACTTGTGGGATATTCTCATTCCCTACAGGAAGTGGCAAAGAGAGCACACAGCAGAGCTGTACATATAGCTCCCCCTCTAGCTCCACCCCCCAGTCATTCGACCAAAGGTTAGGAAGAAAAAGGAGAAACCATAGGGTGCAGTGGTGACTGTAGTTTAAATAAAAAAAAAATTTACCTGACTTAAATGCCAGGGCGGGCCGTGGACTGGATACACCACAAGAGAAAGTAATTTATCAGGTAAGCATAAATTCTGTTTTCTCTTGCAAGGTGTATCCAGTCCACGGATTCATCCTTTACTTGTGGGATACCAATACCAAAGCTTTAGGACACGGATGAAGGGAGGGAACAAGACAGGTACCTTAAACGGAAGGCACCACTGCTTGCAAAACCTTTCTCCAAAAAATAACCTCAGAAGAAGCAAAAGTATAGAATTTGTAAAATTTGGCAAAAGTCGCTGCCTTACAAATCTGTTCAACAGAAGCCTCATTTTTGAAAGCCCATGTGGAAGCCACTGCTCTAGTAGAATGAGCTGTAATTCTTTCAGGAGGCTGCTGGCCAGCAGTCTCATAGGCCAAACGGATGATGCTTTTCAGCCAAAAGGAAAGAGAGGTAGCAGTCGCTTTCTGACCTCTCCTCTTACCAGAATAGATAACAAACAAGGAAGATGTTTGTCTGAAATCCTTAGTTGCTTGTAAATAGAATTTTAAAGCACGAACTACATCACGATTGTGTAAAAGACGTTCCTTCTTCGAAGATGGGATTAGGACACAGAGAAGCAACAACTATTTCCTGGTTAATATTCTTGTTGGAAACAACTTTAGGAAGAAAACCAGGCTTGGTACGCAAAACTACCTTATCTGCGTGGAACACCAGGTAAGGTAAATCACACTGTAAGGCAGATAATTCTGAGACTCTTCGAGCAGAAGAGATAGCTACCAAAAACAAAACTTTCCAAGATAACAACTTAATGTCTATGGAATGTAAAGGTTCAAACGGAACCCCTTGAAGAACTGAAAGAACTAGATTCAAACTCCATGGCGGAGCCACAGGTTTATAGACAGGCTTGATTCTGACTAAAGCCTGAGCAAACGCTTGAACATCTGGTACCTCTGCCAGACGCTTGTGTAACAGGATAGACAAAGCAGATATTTGTCCTTTTAAGGAACTAGCTGACAATCCTTTCTCCAATCCTTCTTGGAGAAAGGACAATATCCTGGGAATCCTAATCTTACTCCATGAGTAACCCTTGGATTCACACCAACAAAGATATTTCCGCCCTATCTTATGGTAGATTTTCCTGGTGACAGGCTTTCTAGCCTGAATCAGAGTATCTATAACTGACTCAGAGAACCCACGATTTGATAGAATTAAGCGTTCAATCTCTAAACAGTCAGACGTAGAGAAACTAAATTTGGATGCTTGAACAGACCCTGTATTAGGAGATCCTGCCTCATTGGCAGTGTCCATGGTGGGACAGATGACATGTCCACTAGGTCTGCATACCAAGTCCTGCGTGGCCACGCAGGTGCTATCAGAATCACCCAAACCTTCTCCTGTTTGATTCTGGCGACCAGAGGCGGGAGGAGAGAAAACGGTGGAAAAACATAAGCCAGATTGAAGGACCAAGGCGCTGCTAGAGCATCTATCAATACCGCTGTGGGGTCCCGGGACCTTAGCCATAGCGCCCTGCGCGCAAAAATGGCGAAACCTGAATTTTTTGCCGCTAACTTAGCTATTTGGAAAGCGGCGTCAGTGATAAAAGAATTAGCTAGCTTTAGAGCCTTAATTCTATCCATAATTTCCTCATATGAGGTCTCCGTCTGGAGCGAGTCTTCCAGCACCTCAAACCAGAAGGCGGCTGCAGTAGTTACAGGAATAATGCAGGCAATAGGCTGGAGAAGAAAACCTTGTTGAACAAAATTTCTAACTTCTTATCCATAGGGTCTTTGAAAGCACAACTGTCTTCAATTGGTATGGTTGTGCATTTAGCAAGTGAAGAAACAGCCCCCTCCACCTTAGGGACCGTCTGCCACGAGTCCCGCACGGGGTCAGATATGGGGAACATTTTCTTAAAAACAGGAGGGGAACAAAGGGAACACCTGGTCTATCCCACTCCCTAGTAACGATATCCGCAATCCTCTTAGGGACCGGAAACGCATCCGTGTAAACAAGGACCTCTAGGTACATGTCCATTTTACACAATTTCTCTGGGATCACCAAAGGGTCGCAGTCATCCAGAGTAGCTAATACCTCCCTAAGCAAAACGCGGAGGTGTTCTAGTCTAAATTTAAAAGCCAATGCATCTGAATCTGTCTGAGGAGGAACCCTTCCTGAATCAGAGACTTCTCCCTCAGACATCAAATCCCTCACTCCCACTTCAGAGCGTTGTGAGGGTATATCGGATACGGCTACCAAAGCGTCAGAATGCTCATAATCTGTTCTTAAAACTGAGCTATCACGCTTTGCAGGTAACACGGGCAGTATAGATAAGAAGGCTGTCAGAGAATTATCCATGACTGCCGCTAAGTCTTGTAATGTAAAAGGGTTAGACGCACTAGAGGTACTAGGCGTCACTGGTTGTGACACTTGGGGAGAGGCAGACGGGCTACCCTCGTTACCTTCAGTCTGAGAATCATCTTGGGCCACATTCTTAAGTGTAACAATATGATCTTTAAAGTGTATAGACATTTCAGTACAAGTGGGACACATTCTGAGAAGGGGTTCCACCATGGCTTCTAAACACATTGTACAAGGATTTTCCTTAGTGTCAGACATGTTTAACAGACTAGTAATATACACAAACAGGCTTGGAAATCACTTTAATCAAATAAAAAACACAATTTGAAAAAACATTACTGTGCCTTTAAGAGATGAAAAGAGCACACAATTTTACAAAACGGTGAAAAATGCAGCAATCCTTTTGAAATTTTCAGTATGTACCTAAAGCCTTAAGATTGCACCACAAGTTGCAGAACGATTAACCCCTTAATGCCCAAACTGGAGCAACTTAAAGCCAACACCCGGTTAAAATTACTAAAGCACCTTGACACAGCCTTGCTGTGGCCCTACCTGCCCTTAGGGATCAGATTTGGGGGAATATAGCTTCTTTAAGGCCCTCAAACAGCAGCAGGACCCTCCATGTAAAGCAGCATGAACTTCTCTGGAATTCTAAGTGCGCATCTGAGGCGTGAAATTAGGCCCCTCCCACTCTACTCCGGAGCTGTGAGGCCTACTAAATCACTCCTAAGTGAATAAAAAACAGCCATGTGGGTAATAACCCCAGAAAGAACCCAAAAGGGCTTTCAAAGCGTCTTGCAAAACGTTTTTTCCTAGCTAAACAATTGATTGCCCTTAATGAGTGTCAACCAGTATATTAGCCCTATTATGTAAGCATTCAATTCCTTACTAAGTCTGTGAACATAGCTTACCCTCCCCTCATGGGGATATTGTCAGTCTCTTATAGCATTATCTCAGTCTTGTCTAGAAATAAATGACTGAACATACCTTATTGCAGATCACCCTGCAAACTGTTCCCCCCAACTGAAGTTTTCTGGTACTCCTCAGTCCTCCGTGGGAACAGCAGTGGATTTTAGTTACAACATGCTAAAATCATTTTACTCTCAGCAGAAATCTTCATTTTTCTGCTAGAGAGTAAATAGTACAAACCGGTACCATTTAAAATAAACTTTTGATTGAAGATAATAAAACTACAATTCTAACACCAGATTCACTTTACCCTCCCGAGAGAGACCCTAGTGCTTAGAGCCGGCAAAGAGAATGACTGGGGGGTGGAGCTAGAGGGGGAGCTATATGGACAGCTCTGCTGTGTGCTCTCTTTGCCACTTCCTGTAGGGAATGAGAATATCCCACAAGTAAAGGATGAATCCGTGGACTGGATACACCTTGCAAGAGAAAAGCAGCAAACAACTTGCTTGTTTTCTTGCTTAATGACCACTTAGACATTCTCAGTGTAACCCCTGTCCCCAGTGTGATATGGGGGCTGACTGTAACCCCTGTGCCCAGTGTGATATGGGGGCTGACGTTTTTTAGGTTGCATTTTGACTGATCTAGGCATGAGCAAGTCTAACTCCCTGTTATCTAGTCTATTCACTTAAAGGGACAGTTACTCCAGAATTTTTACTGTTTAAAAAGATAATCTCTTTATTACCCATTCCCCAGTTTTGCATAACCAGCACTGTTATTTTAATATAATTTTACCTCTGTGATTACCTTGTATCTAAGCCTCTGCAGACTGCCCCCTTATTTCTGTTCTTTTGTCAGACTTTTATTTTAGCCAATCAGTGCCGACTAACTCCACAGGAGTTAGGACAATGTTATATATATGGCACACATGAACTAGCAATGTCTAGCTGTGAAAAACTGTCAAAATGCACTGAGAGAAGAGGCGGCATTTAAGGGTTTAGAAATTAGCATGTTAGCCTACCTAGGTTTAGCTTTTACAAAGAATACCATGAGAACAAAGCAAAATTGATGATAAAGTAAATTGGAGAATTGTTAAAATTGCATACCCTATCTGTTTCATGAAAGTTTGACTTGGCTGTCCCTTTAAGAACAATAAAACGAAAGTTGATTGGCTGGTCTGTAACCAACACACAGATCTGAGGTCATTCACAGGACAAAGCATTTCTTTACACGTATTAATACCTTGGAACAAGAAAGAAGGGAAAATACATGGTGCGCTACGCAGCCTACAGACTATTTGACTACCTTGCAGGTAAATTATGTGCCCTCTGCAAAAGTTATGTTCATGGGATAAATTCAGCACTTTATAACGCAAGGGCCATAAAAGCAGGGGGTGGATTCTCTTCGGCTGGCTTAGGAACATGAGCTGCTTTTTCAGTGTAGTGGGGACAATTACATAATTGTCATTTGCAGGGAAGTGATGAAAGAGCTAAATCTCCTAGAGTGGGGAAACTTACATTTGCTTGTATAGGCTTTCTGTTTAATCCTTTTTAGGTTAGGAACTAATTGCACTGGGTACCTTTGTAATCTTGTTAATGCACTGTAACCATTTTTGTCATAATATTTATTTGTTTTTTCTTTCATCTTAACATTTTAATTTACATTACTTGAGAGACTGGTAACAATTACAAGGATTAAGAGTTTATCAGTAATGTATTTTTTAAAACATGTATAGATACATCTTTGCCAAAATTATGTTTTTAGATTGTAATCGTCAAGTAGGGGGATCAAGGACTCCCAATTGTAACTATCCTGATGGTGGCAGCATTAGGAGTTCTAGATACAGATAGTGGGCGGTGAATCTGTACTTTCTGGAGCTAGAATAGTTTAGAGAAGGTTTTATTAACCCTTCCATCCACGTGTCACAGCCTCACCTGCACAGTCTGATCAGGAGAGGTGGGCTTACTAGAACAGATTAGCACGATGAAGCATAAAGAGAGCAGACATAAAATCAGCCTAACCCATGGACACTGCACCATTGTAAAACCTTATTGTATTCCTATTTAAAACTAGCCAATGTTTTGTACAACAGCTTCAAACACTACAGTCATGTTTCTTGTATATAAAAGGGGCATTTTTTATGGGGGCGGAGCTAACCGCTGAATGAAGAGGCTGTGGGTGTTTAGAGCTCCGGGTTAATAGTGAGCACATTACAGAATTAATACTAGCTAAAAGATCGAACTCTTGGAGGAAAAGTGTTCCTGAACTCTAATTATGGACCTTTTATGTGCCGGAATATCCTTAACCTACAATCTCGGAACCCAACAGAGAAATACAGGCACAGAAGTGAGGCGCATTGTCCGTGCGATCAAAGGACAGGAGTGCAGTGTCAGCTCTACCTCCGGAGGGTCGGGGATCCGCTCCGGAGGTCTGTGGAAGTGAATTTGATTACAGTGATCAAAGGAGCCGGAGCGGAAACACTCTACAACAGGTAGTAACACTGAGATTGAAGTCTAAGAAGACCCGCCGGGAGTGTGAAACTCCATATACAGAGCCGACACTGCGTTCCAGATAAGGCGATCGGAAGCTAAGGAGCTGCACAGCCATCAATCTGAGAGAGTGCCATTCAGGGTAATAAAGAAGGTGCAGAGTGTCCGGTGCCTAAGCCCTTGAAGGTAAAACTAAGGCTCCATCTTTATACACGCTGGGAACTGGTTTGGCGCAAAATCCGCCATTTTAATATCTAACTGCGCAGCACTGTGTTGAGATACTTAGTGAGCAGTGGAGAGGTCTTATTCAGGAGGGACAAACTTATGAATATTAGCTGGTGTTGGGTACTCGATAAAGAGACAGGAGAGTCTGAAATAAATCTAACCCAAATAGGAAGCTAAGAGATTTATTGAGAAAACTGTCTCAGAGTTATCTACACAACATAGCTTCAGACAACGTGATTAAAACCCAAGAGGTCCTCCTCCCTCACTTACCTAATATAGATCAATTACACATTGGATGAAGCTTGCCTTTTGCAAAAAATAGTTTATACTGCCATATACAGCTCAAGTAAAGTACAGAGTGCTGGAAAAATACAGAGGGGGTTTGGGTGAGGTGACTAAACTATACAGAAGCTGTTGGACGCACTCCCCCCCCCCTTTCCTGCTGTGCTTAGGTGCAGTAGGTCATATCCACAATGCCCTTTCCCACTTGGTCCAGTGAGGACACTTTCCCTGGGGAGTGGCGCTAGCAGGTGACTCACCCTTCAGAGACATTTAAAAAAAAAAAAAAAATTCTAGCTGCTGCACAAGGAAGACTGTGATCCATTAATCTGAGTAAAATAAGCTAGACCATGTCATCTCACTAAAACCTGCAGATGGGGGAGGAGTGGGGGACCTAGACAGCCATAATTCACTAATAGAAGATAAACTTGTTGGGGGTGAGAAATCCTGAGATTTGGAAGGAGCAATACAGAAGTTGAGTCTGCTGGATACTGTAACCCATAACCCAGTTCTATCAACATTCCTATTATTACAGTCAGCCTTTTTTTTTTTTTTTTTTTTTTTGGAGTAAAGATGGCGCACTCAAATAGAAAAAAAGCATCAACAAAGGCAAATAAAAGGTCCCAAACGCACAGTAGCAGACCACTTGAATAGCAGAATACTCTCAGACAGAGAGGGCTCTGACGAAGAATCCAGAGACTCACAAGTTCTATACAAAGATACGTCAGATATAGGAAACACAACTAAAGGGAGACCATCGCACCCTGATTCACAAGTTCTGAACTCAATTAATGCTTTATCTTCTAAAATTGACACCCACTATACGTCTCTTAAAAAATGAGATAAGAAGCTCGGTGGCACACTTACTGAGAGATTTAAATTCACAAAATGAAAGAACAGAAACCCTGGAGAGAAAGCAGGAAGATCTGGCCATAGATCAGGCGAATTTATTATCCTATGCACAAACCCTGGCAGAGACTATCGCTGATTTGGAATAAAAAATGGCTGATATTGAATACAGATCTAGGAGGAACAATATTAGGATTCAGGGCATTACAGAAGACATAGGTTCCTCCGAGTTGCCAGTATACCTATTAGCCTTATTTAAAGACCTGTTGGGCCCTCTCAAAGATACGGACGCTTTGATAGATAGAGCTCTTAGACAGAGAGCAATGGGATCTGATCACCCAACAGATGTAATAATACGTCTTCATTATTTCACATTTAAGGAGAGGCTGCTGAGGGCTGCATTTACTAACAAAGCTTTCAGTCATAAATACCCAGGAGTCCAGTTGTTTCCGGATCTTTCCCCCATTACACTAGCCAAGAGACGTTTGTTCGCCCCTATCACACAAAGCCTGAGAAAAGCTTTCAGTGATAAATACCCAGGAGTCCAGTTGTTTCCGGATCTTTTTCCCCTTTACACTAGCCAATAGACGTTTGTTCGCCCCTATCACACAAAGCCTGAGAAAGGCGGGGGTCAAGTACAGATGGGGGTTCCCAGTCAGACTTTTCTTTCAATATGAAAGCAAGAATTATGTTATTTCATCTCTGGACCAGGGACTTAAGCTAATGTCATCATTGGGTCTAGGTCAGCAAGCGACAAGTTCAAACACAACATCTAATTTACAAAGAGAACTGAGACCCTCTGCGGCTGAGTGGCAGCCATTGACAAAAAGACCGAATCAGCAAAAGGACAAAGTCCTGCCAACATCTCCAGGGGAGTGAGATCACCCAGGAACTCTTGTGTAACTACTGGAGGACATAGTATGGTATATTATCTCTAGTGGCTGACAACAGAGACAAGTTATTTGAGCACTTGAGTTATTTAAATGTTAAATTCATATAGTTGTGTATGGGATTTAGCCACTATAGCCTTAATTAGGGAGATTATGCCCCTGTGTTGGACAGACCGGGAGGGCTTCTAGCTCTCCCCCATTTCCCTTTCTTTTTATTAAATACGGTTTTAAGAGTGCAAGTAAGTTAAGTGATGTTATTAAAATATAGTATGTTTTATACATGGTTTTCTTTATGTTCTGTTTACAGAGGTATTAACCTTAAATGTTAAAACACCTACATAGGTGACTGTTATATTTTCTCTGATGAACAGGGGAAACCTTGGTTTATAATAAGTTACTGAGAGCAGACGCACACAATCCCACTAAGGTTGAATTTAGAAAAGTTTTCACCCAAAGTGGCTGTAGGACTTCCCCCACCCAGACCCTCCCCCTTATTACCCATATACCTTTTCCTTTATTTATAATATATAACACTTTAATATTAGATTGGGTTCTCCAATCCACCACGGAGGCGAATAGGTACTAATTCCCCCAACCTATTTAAGTAAGTTACACTAGATAAGACCACAACTTCTTTAGTTCTAATTCCCTATAGTAAGTAAGAGCCAGATAATCACCACTAAATAACCTTGTTACAATTGGAAAAATAGTGGCACACTTACTATCAGTTTTACAACGCCCTCCACCCCCCTACCCCCCCTTTTTCCCCCCCTCTCTCTCCTTCCATATTTCCCTTTCAAATTGTTCCCCTAAGAAGTTAACTTGAGTTTAAACTAAACTAGTGAAATCAGGATCACGCTTCTTAGTTCTTATTAACCCTCCTTAGGTGAATAATAGAGCGGTATTCATCCGCTAACATTGTTTTACTAATACAAGTTGCTTTATTATTACATAGAAATTAAGAGTCAATATTTACATAAACGTAAAAACCATTGGTAGTTCATTAAGAGTCTTGAGATTTTACAGAGGACAAAAGTATATCAAAAGTGGTATCATTTACGTGTTGTTGATATTTGTGCAATATTAACTTATCCTCTCTCTTTTATTCTCCCCCTCTTTCTAGTGCCTCACTTTTGATTCTCTACCTCCCCCCCCCTTTTTTTTTTTTTTAACTGCTTCCACCTCCCAGAATCCTCAGTATGGCTGGCTTGCATTTTCTCTCTTACAATACTCAGGGGCTGAATACACCGGCTAAGAGGAGTCTTCTTAATCAGTTGAGAAAAAACAATATTGATGTGGCGTGGAGACCCACTGGCTACAATCAAAGGGCAAGGTCTTTAAATTTCGTAACTACTCTCGCACATATAGGGCTTCCCAATACATGAAATCTAGAGGTGTAGCAATTCTGATTAGGGATTCATTGAGCTTCGAAGAAATTTATAGTGAATGAGACCCTCAGGCAAGATTTATAGTACTGGTGTGTAAACTTAATAATGTAATACTAACCCTAGTGAATATATATGCTCCCAACGTGAAGCAGAGACAGTTTCTTAAAAAAATACTTAAGCAAGTAATGAATATTAGACAGGGAGAACTGTGTTTGGGGGGAGACTTCAACCTCACATGGGACTCATATGTAGACAGGCTGATGCCGCTCTCAGCTAAAAAAGATAGATCTTCTCAGTCTAAAGCTAGTGCTTTCAGGAGAGTAATATCCCAATTTCAACTATACGATGCAAGAGAGCTTACAACACATCAGAGCGGGACTGCACATTTTACTCAAACCCTCACAGGTCCTACTCGAGAATAGACACAATTTTCATTACAACTAAATTACTGGACAAATTAGCCTACTCTACTATAGTCCCAATATCTTGGTCAGATCATAATTCAGTGATAATAGAGACTGGAACTATTATGCCAAATGAGGGTTATACCTGGAGACTAGCAGACTGGCTAATTCAGTCACCCGTTAGTGTAACGGACTCCATAGAGACCATAACAGAATTTGTAGTATTAAATGACGATAATAAAACAAGTACACAAAATTTATGGGCTACTCTTAAAGCATGCACAAAAGTCAGCGCACCCGGCTTTAAAGAAACTGAAGGCACACAGTAATATTCTCAAGTAGTGAATTTAATGTAATGCATGTATAAAACATTACATGACAAGAAGTGTATGGTGGCTGGCTCCACCGGTCTTAAAAGATAAACAGGTCAGACGCTTTTCTTAGTGGATATATCACATTCATCAGTGACCGTCACTGATGAATATGTGATATATCCACTAAGAAACGCGTCTGACCTGTTTATCTTTTAAGACCGGTGGAGCCAGCCACCATACACTTCTTGTCATGTAATGTTTTATACATGCATTACATTAAATTCACTACTTGAGAATATTACTGTGTGCCTTCAGTTTCTTTAAAGCCGGGTGCGCTGACTTTTGTGCTTGCTGGATTTTGTTGGAGCGGAGGTGGATCGCTCTTGTCCTCGCACCGGCTGTTGGATCCTGCTATGCTGTTACGTCATCATGACATTATTGGAGGAGGGATCATCTACGTGAAGGCCACTGCAGAAATTTACAACATGAAAAGCTGCCGTGTCTGAGCGCTCCCTCACGTTGGTTTGTTTACTCTTAAAGCATACATGAGAGGATATTATATCAAATCGGCAGCTAGAGAGAAGAGGAAAAGAGGGGGTAAACTTTAGCCGAATTAACTTGTAAGTTGAGGGTGTGTCAGATGCAACTTTACGAAAGATATTCTCACAAGGTCAACACTAAGATACAGTTTTTGAAAGGACAAATCCGGGAGCTAGAGTTCCTTAGAGTTCAGAGAACCCTAGATAAATTTGGACCGAAATAATTTTACAGCAACAACAAACCTACTACATTCCTAGCAAACAAACTACTTAATAGAACTGCTCAGAGGAGAATAGCTCCTATAAAACAGGGTGCAAAAGTTGTTTCCTCGTCTAGGGAGGTAGGATTGGCCTTTTGTAAATTTTAAAGCTCTCTCTATAATATTCAATCAGAACAAGGGGATTTAGAGCTTATAACAAAATCTATCAAGTTGTTCCGTAGTAAATTACAGTTGCCCACAGTGTCAGATGACATGGTGGAGCTTTTAACTGTTCAAATTTTGAGGGAAGAGATCGAAAACACAATGAATCAACTCAAGACAGGAAAATACAAAAGGAAAAGATGTGTTAAAAACACACCAAAGTAGCGCTAATCCTTTTAAATATAAAAATGAAAATATATATAAAAACTGTATTAAAAGCACATATGATGTATAATATATACTGGATATAAAATAGTATGCAGTGAAAGTCAGTATATAAGCATATAAAAGTTCAAATCCAAAGTTTTGCAGGTAGTGCACAAAAATCCGGCTGCTCCTCTATAACAGGTGAATCCACAGACCTTTATTGCATACACAGAATCTAAAAAGACAGAGGAGAGGAGCGCAGACTCAAATGCAGAGTATAAAAGGTTTTAATGTAAAATCCACACAGACAAATGGCAACTCACAAGATGCATAAAATAACAGCGTATCATGTTTTAGAAACACCATATAACTTATCCCCTCAGCGAGTTTATCCAAGACAGCTCCAGGAAAGACTGGTGTATTGCTGTGTTCCCACGTACGCCAGAAACCAGGCTGGCAGAAGATAAAAGATACGAAGTCCGTTTCCAGGAAGATGTTTTTACAATATAAACACTTAGAGGGTGATAAGCTACCAAATTATATGTATAATAAGTAACACAAGTAAAAACGATCCTAGGCTCTCAAACCACACAGTTCCTGGCTGCAGACTTGGAACTAGGGGCGGCCTCACAGGATCTGATGACTGACGAAAAAGGGGCGGGGCTCTACGCGTTTCGTCCCAGTGACGTAGGGACTCTCTCAAGAGTGATTAGCTTGGATCGTGCAGACCTTTTTATAGGAGGTGTATAATAACACTCCCACAAATACCACCAATGAGATGACTATGGCTGGTCAGTGAGGAATGGCATAGACGATATGCACGATCAGGGAGGGATAATGTGAACAGAAACTTTATATGGCATAGTTCATGTTCGTATATGTTGTAATAAATGGTCATTTAAAATATATATGTAACAAACATTAAAATCGTATTTCAATCTTAAAAAAAAAAAAAAAGAATAAACGCTATTACGCTTACATTATTTCTACATGATAGTAGAGCTTAAAGGGACATTATACACTCATTTTTTCTTTGCATAAATGTTTTGTAGATGATCTATTTATATAGCCCATAAAGTTTTTTTTTAAATAAAAGGTATAGTTTTGCTTATTTTTAAATAACATTGCTCTGATTTTCAGACTCCTAACCAAGCCCCAAAGCTTTATGTGAATACTGTCAGCTACCTTCTCCAGCTTGCTCCTGTTTGTGTAAAGGGTCTTTTCATATGCAAAAGAAGGGGGAGGGGGGAGTGTCTTATTTGCCTCTTCCAGTGGGCTTTCCAGCTACCTTTTCAACAGAGCCAAACTGACAGCTTCTAAGTAAGTTTTTAAACAGTTTTATACTGGATTTTTATATCAGTATCTGTGCATCTTATTCTTTATAGTAGTGTCTATTACATGCAGTTATATGAAAATGAGTGTATACTGTCCCTTTAATTAAGGCATGAAATAAACAATCTAGATATATGGTTGTTGATAGTAGCTAATTATGATAAAAATGAATATAATCTAAAAAACAATTCATAAAAAACAATTTTTTTACAAAAACATGGATACTGAAAAAACAATTAAGTCAATCTACGAAAAATTCAAATATCACTATACAATTAATAAAAGGGGGAATAAGGTTTTCTTTAAATAGCTATCATATAGGGCAAAGGCATAAGATCCATTAGAGAAAAAAAATTAATTGAATACTAGATATTATTAGAGGGAACTAAAGAAAGGCTTGTAGATCAATCTCAATATTTAACTCATTGGGTTCCAAGCAATTAAGGGTCTTGATCCAAAAAGTTTCTCTCTTTCTCAGTTTTAAAAGCCTATTGGTATCCCACACACTAGGTTTTACCCATTCTACGATTTTCATTCTACGATTTTAAACGGAAAGATCAGATGGATTAAAGTTATGGAAAAACTTGAAATGGCTTGAAACACTATGGTTATCAAAACCAGATTCTATATTTCCTATATGTTCCCTAATCCTATATTTTATTTTGCGTTTTGTGCGCCCTATGTAGATTAACCCACATTTGCAAATCAACTGGTAAACCACATAAGTAGTGTGGCAGGTGCACCTGTCCTTGCAGGGGTACCTTTTAGTTCCATTATAATTTGAAAAATGGGTAGAATTACGATCTATCAAAGGGCATAGTACACACTCAGAAGTTTTGCATGAATAGAGACCATTTTTTCCCCCCACACCAACTATTAATCGTTGTGAAGTTCTGTTTTGTATTTCTTAACTTAGTGGGTGCAATATAATTCTTGATGTCCTTGTTTTTCTTGAAAATGACATTTGGTTTCTCCCATAAAATCTGGTTAAAAATTGGATCAAGTTTGAGGACCTTCCAATGTTTTTTCAAAATGTTTTGAATTTTAAAATGTTGGTTATTATACTGAGTAACAAATTTTGGACATTTTTTTCTATCTTTCTTAGATTTCTTACTACCATTATGAGAAATGTTTATTAAGGAGGCTCTATCCATCATGTCAACCTTCTTTATACAATCTTCTAACAACTTTATATTGTAACCCTTCTCTATGAATTTGTCCATAAGTATATTGGACTCCTCATTATAGTGCTCTGTATTTGTGCAATTACGCCTGATTCTTTGAAACTGTCCTAGAGGAATGTTCTGTTTCCACTGTCTAAGGTGTCCACTTCTGATGTTTAAGAGACTGTTTCTATCAGTAGATTTCCGGTAATTTCTGACAGCTACTGTGTTGGTAAGCTCATTGTCATATAGAGTAAGATCTAAAAACGGTATTGATTCAGGTGATTTTTCCATGGTGAATTTAAGATTATAAGTGTTATTTATATACTTCACAAAATCAGATAGTGTTTTCAGGACATTGCCAAATCATGATAATGTCATTGATATAGCGATGGTATTTGATGACATTGAGATGAAACGGATTGTTGCTCCAAACTAGGTTTTCCTCAAAATGAGGACATATATAAATTTGCGTACGATGGGGCAAATGTGGTCCCCGTCGCCGTACCCTGATGTTGTCTATAATAGTTAACTTCAAATAGAAAATAGTTATGATTCAAAATGAACGATATTCCTTCAACCAAAATAATATTTGTTTTTGTGCGAATCTATTTCTACTTAATGTCTTTAATAACAGATACCTTTTGTATGGGGGATACTAGTGTATAGCGATGATACATCGCACGTAATCCAAATGTAGCTAGGTTCCCATACAAGGCCTTCGAATTTGTTGATCACATCAATAGTATCTCTGAGATAGGCCCTCATGGATGTGACAACAGGTTGTAAATAATAATCAATATATTTGGATAAGTTGTCACATAGAGAGCTTATCCCAGAGATAATAGGTCTACCGGGGGGGTTGCTGGGATCTTTATGCACCTTTGGTAGGTGATAAAAACATGATATTTTGGGTGCCACTTCGTAAAGGTAGTTATATTCATTCAAATTTAAGATACCATTTGTTTTAACTATTAACAAAATCTCAAATAATTAATTTTTATATTTGTTTGTGGGGTTAAACGTTAATTTTATATAAGTGGTCGAATCAGATAGAAGTCTATCAGCTTCCTTCAAATAATCCCCCTGTTTTGGACAACAATCCCTCCACCCTTGTCTGCTGCCCTGAAAATCACATCAGTACATTCACTTAAATTCCTTATGGCAGTTCGCTCTTCTTTAGACAAGTTCCCCTATTTGTAAACCCCTGGATAAAGGATTTTTAGGTAAGGCATCTAAATCCTCACATACTAATTTATTAAAAATCTTTATATACTCAGATTGAGTATGCCGAGGATAAAAAATTGATTTTTTTTCTTTAGATTACAGTGTTTTATAGGGAAATCCTCATCCTCTTCGTATAAAGAAATATCTAGGCTTTCTACAATATCAGATGTTATGCCCAGTGATGATGGATAAAAGTTATCATTTAAAGTTGAGGACAACGAAACCCTGAACGTTTTAACATCATTAAGTGATGATACTGAGTAAGGATGGAGATCCTCTGTTTAAAGAAAACATAATTTATGTAAGAACTTACCTGATAAATTCATTTCTTTCATATTAGCAAAAGTCCATGAGCTAGTGACGTATGGGATATACATTCCTACCAGGAGGGACAAAGTTTCCCAAACCTCAAAATGCCTATAAATACAACCCTCACCACACCCACAAATCAGTTTAACGAATAGCCAAGAAGTGGGGTGGTAAGAAAAAAAGTGCGAAAGCATAAAAAATAAGGAATAGGAATAAATGTGCTTTATACAAAAAAATCATAACCACCACAAAAAGGGTGGGCCTCATGGACTCTTGCTAATATGAAAGAAATGAATTTATCAGCTAAGTTCTTACATAAATTATGTTTTCTTTCATGTAATTAGCAAGAGTCCATGAGCTAGTGACGTATGGGATAATGAATACCCAAGATGTGGATCTTCCACGCAAGAGTCACTAGAGAGGGAGGGATAAAATAAAGACAGCCAATTCCGCTGACAAATTAATCCACACCCAAAACAAAGTTTAAATCTTATAATGAAAAAAACTGAAAATATAAGCAGAAGAATCAAACTGAAACAGCTGCCTGAAGTACTTTTCTACCAAAAACTGCTTCAGAAGAAGAAAACACATCAAAATGGTAGAATTTAGTAAAAGTATGCAAAGAAGACCAAGTTGCTGCTTTGCAAATCTGATCAACCGAAGCTTCATTCTTAAATGCCCAGAAGTAGAGACTGACCTAGTCGAATGAGCTGTAATCCTTTGAGGTGGAGATCTACCCGACTCAACATAAGCATGATGAATCAAAGACTTTAACCAAGATGCCAAGGAAATGGCAGAAGCCTTCTGACCTTTCCTAGAACCAGAAAAAATAACAAATAGACTAGAAGTCTTTCTGAAATCTTTAGTAGCTTCAACATAATATTTCAAAGCTCTAACTACATCCAAAGAATGCAACGATCTTTCCTTAGAATTCTTAGGATTAGGACACAATGAAGGAACCACAATTTCTCTACTAATGTTGCTAGAATTCACAACCTTAGGAAAAAATTTAAATGAAGTTCGCAACACCGCCTTATCCTGATGAAAAATCAGAAAAGGAGACTCACAAGAAAGAGCAGATAATTCAGAAACTCTTCTAGCAGAAGAGATGGCCAAAAGAAACAAAACTTTCCAAGAAAGTAATTTAATACCCAGCGAATGCATAGGTTCAAACGGAGGAGCTTGAAGAGCCCCCAGAACCAAATTCAAACTCCAAGGAGGAGAAATTGACTTAATAACAGGTTTTATACGAACCAAAGCCTGTACAAAACAATGAATATCAGGAAGACTAGCAATCTTTCTGTGAAAGAGAACAGAAAGAGCAGAGATTTGTCCCTTCAAGGAACTTGCAGACAAACCTTTATCCAAACCATCCTGAAGAAACTGTAAAATTCTAGGAATTCTAAAAGAATGCCAAGAAAAATGAGGAGAACACCAAGAAATGTAAGTCTTCCAGACTCGATAATATATCTTTCTAGATACAGATTTACGAGCCTGTAATATAGTATTAATTACAGAGTCAGAGAAACCTCTATGACTGAGAATCAAGCGTTCAATCTCCATACCTTCAAATTTAAGGATTTGAGATCCTGATGGAAAAAAGGACCTTGCGATAGAAGGTCTGGTCTTAACGGAAGAGTCCACGGTTGGCAAGCAGCCATCCGGACAAGATCTGCATACCAAAACCTGTGAGGCCATGCTGGAGCCACCAGCAGAACAAACGAACGCTCCTTTAGAATCTTGGAAATCACTCTTGGAAGAAGAACTAGAGGCGGAAAGATATAGGCAGGATGATACTTCCAAGGAATTGACAATGCATCCACTGCTTCCGCCTGAGGATCCCTGGATCTGGACAGATACCTGGGAAGCTTCTTGTTTAAATGAGAAGCCATCAGATCTATTTCTGGAAGTCCCCACATATGAACAATCTGAGGAAATACCTCTGGGTGAAGAGACCATTCGCCCGGATGTAACGTTTGGCGACTGAGATAATCCGCTTCCCAATTGTCTATACCTGGGATATGAACCGCAGAAACTAGACAGGAGCTGGATTCCACCCATACCAGTATTCGAGATACTTCTTTCATAGCCAGAGGACTGCGAGTCCCTCCTTGATGATTGACATATGCCACAGTTGTGACATTGTCCGTCTGAAAACAAATGAAAGACTCTCTCTTTAGAAGAAGAGGCCACGACTGAAGAGCTCTGAAAATTGCACAGTGTCCAAAATGTTGATTGGTAATCTCGCCTCCCGAGATTCCCAAACCCCTTGTGCTGTCAGAGACCCCCAAACAGCTCCCCAACCTGTCAGACTTGCATCTGTTGAGATCACAGTCCAGGTCGGAAGAACAAAAGAAGCCCCCTGAACTAAACGATGGTGGTCTGTCCACCACGTCAGAGAGTGTCGTACAATCGGTTTTAAAGATATTAATTGAGATATCTTTGTATAATCCCTGCACCACTGGTTCAGCATACAGAGCTGAAGAGGTCGCATGTGAAAACGAGCAAAGGGGATCGCGTCCGATGCAAAAAAAATGACGCAACTTCCAGCGACAAATATGACGCCGGAAATGACAAAGAAAATTTTTGCACCAAAAAAGTCTGCGCCAAGAATGACGCAATAAAATGAAGCATTTTCAGCCCCCGCGAACCTAACAGCCCACAGGAGAAAAGTCAAATTTTAAGGTAAGAAAAAAAATAAAAATTGATTTATTCAAATGCATTTATCCCAAATAATGAAACTGACTGTCTGAAATAAGGAAATGTTGAACATCCTGAATCAAGGCAAATAAATGTTTAAACACATATTTAGAACTTTTATATAAAGTGCCCAACCATAGCTTAGAGTGTCACAAAAATAAGACTTACTTACCCCAGGACACTCATCTACATGTAGTAGAAAGCCAAACCAGTACTGAAACGAGAATCAGTAGAGGCAATGGTATATATAAGAGTATATCGTCGATCTGAAAAGGGAGGTAAGAGATGAATCTCTACGACCGAAAACAGAGAACCTATGAAATAGACCCCGTAGAAGGAGATCATTGAATTCAAATAGGCAATACTCTTCACATCCCTCTGACATTCACTGCACACTGAGAGGAAAACAGGGCTCCAGCCTGCTGCGAAGCGCATATCAACAAAGAATCTAGCACAAACTTACTTCACCACCTCCAAGGGAGGCAAAGTTTGTAAAACTGATTTGTGGGTGTGGTGAGGGGTGTATTTATAGGCATTTTGAGGTTTGGGAAACTTTGCCCCTCCTGGTAGGAATGTATATCCCATACGTCACTAGCTCATGGACTCTTGCTAATTACATGAAAGAAATACCTTTTTAACGTAAGGTTACGTATGAATCTCTGAAAGTCTATGTATAGATTAAAATAATTAGGGCCACTATTTGGCGCAAAATTCATACCTTTAGCTAATAATTCAAGTTCATGTTTAACGAAATTTCTGTCTGATAGATTAAATATAAGTTTGGTCCCTTCTTCTAATTCCATTGATCTCTGTTTCTTTTTTCTTTGTTTAATTCCCCCTCTATTCCCTCTTGGTCTTCCAATTTTTCGTAGATTGACTTAATTGTTTTTTCAGTATCCATGTTTTTGTAAAAAAATTGTTTTTTACGAATTGTTTTTTAGATTATATTCATTTTTATCATAATTAGCTACTATCAACAACCATATATCAAGAATTTTTATTTCATGTTTTAATTAAGCTCTACTATTCATGTAGAAATAATGTAAGCATAATAGCGTTTATTCTTTTTTTTAAGATTGAAATACGATTTTAATGTTTGTTACATATATATTTTAAATGACCATTTATTACAACATATACGAACGTGAACTATGCCATATAAAGTGTCTGTTCACATTATCCCTCCCTGATCGTGCATATCGTCTATGCCATTCCTCACTGACCAGCCATAGTCATCTCATTGGTGGTATTTGTGGGAGTGTTATTATACACCTCCTATAAACAGGTCTGCACGATCCAAGCTAATCACTCTTGAGAAAGTCCCTACGTCACTGGGACGAAACGCGTAGAGCCCTGCCCCTTTTTTGTCAGTCATCAGATCCTGTGAGGCCGCCCCTAGTTCCAAGTCTGCAGCCAGGAACTGTGTGGTTTGAGAGCCTAGGATCGTTCTTACTTGTGTTACTTATTATACATATAATATGGTAGCTTATCACCCTCTAAGTGTTTATATTGTAAAAACGTCTTTCTGGAAACGGACTTTGTATGTTTTATCCTCTGCCAGCCTGGTTTCTGGCGTACGTGGGAACAACACAGCAATACACCTGTCTTTCCTGGAGCTGTCTTGGATACACTCGCTGAGGGGATAAGTTATATGGTGTTTATAAAACATGATACGCTGTGTTATTTTATGCATCTTGTGAGTTGCCATTTGTCTGTGTGGATTTTACATTAAAAATTTTATACTCTGCATTTGAGTCTGCGCTCCTCTCCTCTGTCTTTTTAGATTCTGTCAAGACAGGAAAAGCACCTGGTCCGGATGGGTACACTGGAAAATTTTATAAAACATTTAAAAAAATCCTTATTCCCATATTACATAGACTCCTTAACGAGATGATGAATACAGGGAAGGTAGGCCCAGAATTCCTAGAAGCATCCATAATTACTCTATTAAAACCAGACAAGGACCCAGAGGATTGCGGCAGTTATAGACCCATATCTTTAATTAATATAGACACAAAGATATATTCCAAAATTCTGGCCAACTGCTTGGCAAAAGTCATGCCCGCTTTGATACACGGAGATCAGGTTGGGTTCATCCCAGGCAGGGAGGGACCAGATAATACCAGACGGATAGTCCATATATTGTCAGAGGCCAAAAGGCGTGAGATACCCCTCCTTGCCCTGTCACTAGATGCCGAAAAGGCGTTTGACAGGGTGAGGTGGGAATACTTATGGGAGACACTACAACAGTTTGGTCTACCGACCCAATTTAT
The DNA here is from genome assembly GCF_027579735.1 of Bombina bombina. Taxonomy (NCBI): domain Eukaryota; kingdom Metazoa; phylum Chordata; class Amphibia; order Anura; family Bombinatoridae; genus Bombina; species Bombina bombina. The sequence goes on along the minus strand of NC_069504.1, from coordinate 19,179,558 downwards.
TAAGGCAGTTGGAACTTTATATTCATGTCCTACAGCATTTGTGAGAGGGATAGGTTTTCAATCCAAAAAAATTAAGGTGTCTAATGGCACCAGACAGGGGTGCCCTCTGTTGCCCTTGCTTTTGCGATTGAACCTTTGGCGCAGGCCATCAGAGAAGACAATAGAATAAAGGGAGTGCCATTTATAAATTCAACACATAAAATTGCGCTTTTTGCGGACGATAACCCTTATGTTGACCTCTCCCCAGACCTCTTTGCCGGTGTTCAGTGAAGGGACCTAACTTTGTAAAACAGCGAACCATGTCACTTCCTGTGACGTTTCATCAGCTGTTGCTCTCAGTTTGAGCCTAATACGCATGCGTGGCAGATTCTTCACATTCCTGGGCGCATATGTAACGGTAAAACTCTTTACAATTGTGAAATTCTGAAACCATTGTATAGCGCATGCGTGGCCTTTTCTATCACAAATGGGGGTGTTTTACTGTTTTATTGAACAATGTTTATTGAACACTGTATGCGCATTATGCTGTGAAACAGAAATAAATGTATAGTTATTTATAAATATAAATTTATATATAAGCTAAAAAACATACAAACCACATGACTTTATGTTTACTGTTAAATACGATATGAAGTGTCGATATCAGAGTGGCTGTTTGTCATACAGGGAGGAATAAACATCTTTCCATGTTTGAGATAACCTCAAACATGGAAAGATGTTTATTCCTCCCTGCATGACAAACAGCCACTCGGATATCGCCACTAAATATCGTATTTAACAGTAAACATAAAGTCAAGTGCTTTGAATATTTGTATGTTTTTTAACTTATATATAAAGAAATATTTATAAAACACCCCCATTTCTGATAGAAAAGCACACGCATGCGCTATACAATGGTTTCAGAATTTCACAATTGTAAAGAGTTTAACCGTTACGTATGCGCCCAGGAATGTGAAGAATCTGCCACGCATGCATATTAGGCTAAAACTGAGAGCAACAGCTGATGAAACGTCACAGGAAGTGACATGGTTCGCTGTTTTACAAAGTTCGGTCCCTTCACAGAACACCGGCTCTTATGCAATTAAACAATTTGGATTCCTTAGCTTTTACAAACTAAACTTAACTAAAACAGAGGCCCTTCCAGTGGGTATACCACCCATAGTAACTGAAAATATTTGAGGCCTGTATGACTTTAGATGGATGGATAATAGCTTAAAACACCTGGGAGTATATTTGAGTCCAGATTTGTCTACAATGATAACAGATAACCAAGAGGAGTTTTCAGAAATCTCATGGTCTGGTAGGATAGCGGCAATAAAAATGTTGTTTCTACCAAAAGTTACATATATTTTTCGATGCATTCCTATTCAAGTTCCAAGATCAATACACAACAGATTACAAAGTATGGTGTCTTCATACATATGGAAGGGCAGGAAACTGAGGGTTTCTGGTCACATCCTACAGAGAGGGATAAAGCTAGGGGGACTAGCTTTACCAAATATCTTGGCATACCATGATGCGGCTAGGTTCACTCATATCATGGGTTGGAGTACTGCAGACTCTGACCACAGATGGTGTGAAGTAGAGAGGGACATCATACCAATAAATATGAGTCTATCGGATCTTATTTGGATACTCTTAGATTTTGGGATAACAATAGGCATCGGCAGCACATAGCTCCGCACTCTTCCCCAATTCACTCACATATGAAAATATGGTTAGACTTAGGAGACTTGACGGTAAGGGACCAATATGAGGGCCCCGAACGGATATCACTTAGTACTTTCATGACAAAACACCATATCCAAAGTAAATTTCACTTTGAAATATTTAGACTACTAAGCTTTATACGGAATTGGGGTCTGTTGAACAATGAGAAGAGAGAAAAACGCTATGGGAAACATGTTGGTTGACTGATAGTAAACCTAAGGGGATTGTTGTCGTACCTTTACTCTTGTCTGATGGACGGGCAGCCTTTAACAAAGACTAGTGCACAGGTAGCATGGGAAAGAGACCTAAGGGAGACTTGAGCGTTAACCAAGAAATTTCTCCATTGCTCCACTCTGTGGGAGGTGCATTATAAAGTAGTACATAGATGGCACTTAGTACCCAAGCACTTAAACCAATTTTATGCTGACGCATCCCCAATATGTTGGAGAGGAAGTGGTCAAATAGGTTCATGGATACACATGTGGTGGGAATGCCCTAAGATCAGACCCTATTGGAAAACCTGTATGGGGCTATTGGGAGACCTTAGTTATAATTTACCTTTTATACCAGCAATTGGCCTGCTGCATCAACACTTTCCCAGATTGACTCAGCCAAGGAAAATCTTTCTTATTTTCTTTTTTACAGCAGTCAAATTCAGAATGTAATAGATCAACTCACATATATGAAAAAGATGGAAGCTTATGTCTTTAACTTGATAGGGAAAGTGGATTTACATATTTTAATATGGGAAAGGTGGTCAGAGTTTTTTGGCGATTAGGGAAGGTGTGGGGCAGGAGAGTGAGAGAGGAGGTTTTTTTTTTCCCTCTCTAGGACCCTATCCCTACTCCTAATGTACCCTTTCTTTCCCCCTTGCACTTATTGAAAACATAGTTTAGTGCTGGATACCAGTTAAATTATTAGGAGTCAGAACTACCGCCTTAAGACTCAACCATAATGCTGTTTTTCCAGAAGCAACTTATTAGACTTTCTTTTTTGTTAAAATGTATCTGAGTGTACACGTTTTACCACTGTATATAAGTTATCATTCTAAGAGAGGTTTACGTTTTCCAGGAAAAAGTGAAGTTTAATATGTAACAAAATAGAAAGGAGGTATCATTGTACTAGTTCTCACTCTACTGTATACATATAATTTTTCATACAAGAGAATATGTACATACTTTGACTTAGTGATACTTGTATAGGATGATAGACATTTACGATATCTGTGATGACTTTATTACTGTCATTTATATGTATGATATTATCTATCTTTACAATGTTAAGTATCGTCAGATGTCTGATTATGAAAAACCTCAATAAAAAAACTGATTTAAAAAAAAAAAAAAGAAAAAAAAAAGAAAAGGGGGGGGGCATTTTTAAAATGTAAAAAACTGGGACAGACAAGCGAGTAAAAAAAAACCCAGAATTTATGCTTACCTGATAAATAACTCTCTTGTGATGTATCGAGTCCACGGATTCATCCTTTACTTGTGGGATATTCTCCTTCCCAACAGGAAGTGGCAAAGAGAGCACACAGCAGAGCTGTCCATATAGCCCCCCTTCTAGCTCCACCCCCCAGTCATTCGACCGAAGGTTAGGAAGAAAAAGGAGAAACCATATGGTGCAGTGGTGACTGTAGTTTAAACAAAAACACTACCTGACTTAATAGCCAGGGCGGGCCGTGGACTCGATACATCACAAGAGAAAGTAATTTATCAGGTAAGCATAAATTCTGTTTTGTCTTGTAAGATGCATCGAGTCCACGGATTCATCCTTTACTTGTGGGATACCAATACCAAAGCTTTAGGACACGGATGAAGGGAGGGAACAAGACAGGTACCTTAAATGGAAGGCACCACTGCTTGTAAAACCGTTCTCCCAAAAATAGCCTCCGAAGAAGCAAAAGAATCGAATTTGTAAAATTTGGAAAAAGTATGCACCAAAGACCAAGTCGCTGCCTTACAAATCTGTTCAACAGAAGCCTCATTTTTAAAAGCCCATGTGGAAGCCACTGCTCTGGTAGAATGAGCAGTAATTGTTTCGGGAGGCTGCTGGCCAGCAGTCTCATAGGCCAAACGGATGATGCTTTTCAGCAAAAAGGAAAGAGGTAGCAGTCGCCTTCTGACCTCTCCTCTTACCAGAATAGATAAACAATGAAGGTGTTTGTCTGAAATCCTTAGTTGCTTGTAAATAAAACTTTAAAGCACGAACCACATCAAGAATGTGTAACAGGCGTTCCTTCTTCGAAGAAGGATTAGGACACAGAGAAGGAACAACAATTTCCTGGTTAATATGCTTATTAGACACCACCTTAGGAAGAAAACCGGGTTTGGTACGCAAGACTACCTTAATCTGCATGGAAAACCAGGTAAGGTGAATCACACTGTAAAGCAGATATCTGATACTCTTCGAGCAGAAGAGATAGCTACCAAAAACAAAATTTTCCAAGATAACAACTTAATATCTATGGAATGTAAAGGTTCAAACGGAACCCCTTGCAGAACTGAAAGAACTAAATTCAGACTCCATGGCAGAGCCACAGGTCTATAAACAGGCTTGATTCTAACTAAAGCCTGACTAAATGTTTGAACGTCTGGTACCTCTGCCAGACGTTTGTGTAAGAGAATAGACAAAGCAGATATCTGTCCTTTTAAGGAACTAGCTGATAATCCTTTCTCCAATCCTTCTTGGAGAAAAGACAATATCCTGGGAATCCTAATCTTACTCCATGAGTAACCTTTAGATTCACACCAAGAGAGATATTTTCGCCAAATCTTATGGTAGATTTTCCTGGTGACAGGCTTTCTAGCCTGAATCAGGGTATCAATAACCAACTCAGAAAAACCACGCTTTAATAGAATTAGGCGTTCAATCTCCAAGCAGTCAGATGCAGAGAGATTAGATTTGGATGCTTGAAAGGACCTTGTATTAGAAGGTCCTGCCTCACTGGTAGTGTCCATGGTGGGACAGATGACATGTCCACTAGGTCTGCATACCAGGTCCTGCGTGGCCACGCAGGCGCCATCAGAACCACAGAAGCCCTCTCCTGCTTGATTCTGGCAACCAGACGAGGGAGGAGAGGAAACGGTGGAAAAACATAGGCCAGATTGAAGGACCAAGGTGCTGCTAGAGCATCTATCAGCACCACCTGGGGATCCCGGGACCTGGACCCGTAAAGAGGAAGTTTGGTGTTCTGACGGGACGCCATCAGATCAAATTCTGGAGTGCCCCATAGCTGAGTCAGCTGGGCAAATACCTCCGGATGGAGTTCCCACTCCCCCGGGTGAAAAGTCTGATGACTTAGAAAATCCGCCTCCCAGTTGTCTACTCCTGGGATGTGAATTGCTGAGAGATGGCAAGAGTGATACTCCGCCCACCTGATTATTTTGGTTACCTCCGTCATTGCTAGGGAACTCCTTGTTCCCCCTTGATGATTGACGTAAGCTACAGTCGTGATGTTGTCCGACTGAAATCTGATGAATTTGGCCGCAGCTAACTGAGGCCATGCCTGAAGTGAGTTGAATATCGCCCTCAGTTCCAGAATGTTTATCGGGAGAAGAGCTTCTTCCCGAGACCATAAGCCCTGAGCTTTCAGGGAGTCCCAGACTGCACCCCAGCCCAACAGACTGGCGTCGGTCGTTACGATGATCCACTCTGGTCTGCGGAAACATTCCCTGAGACAGGTGATCCTGAGACAACCACCAGAATCTCTGGTCCCCTGGTCCAGCTGTATTTGAGGAGACAAATCTGCATAATCCCAATTCCACTGTTTGAGCATGCATAGTTGCAGTGGTCTGAGGTGTATCCGTGCATAAGGGACTATGTCCATTGCCGCTACCATTAGTCCGATTGTCTCCATGCACTGAGCTACAGATGGCCGAGGAATGGAATGAAGGACTCGGCAAGTGGTTAAGAGTTTTAACTTTCTGACCTCCGTCAGAAATAATTTCATATCTACCGAGTCTATCAGAGTTCCTAGGAAGGAAACTCTTGTGAGAGGGGAGAGAGAACTTTTTTTGATGTTCACCTTCCACCCGTGAGACCTCAGAAAGGCCAATACGATTTCCATATGAGACTTGGCTCTTTGGAAAGTCGACGCCTGAATTAAGATGTTGTCTAGATAAGGCGCCACTGCTATGCCCCGTGGTCTTAGAACCGCCAGGAGGGACTCTAGCACCTTTGTGAAAATTCTGGGAGCAGTGGCCAATCCGAAAGGAAGAGCCACAAACTGGTAATGCTTGTCCAGAAAGGTGAACCTGAGAAACTGGTGATGATCTTTGTGGATAGGAATGTGCAGATACGCATCCTTTAAATCCATGGTGGTCATATATTGACCCTACTGGATCATTGGTAAGATTGTCCGAATGGTCTCCATCTTGAATGATGGGACTCTGAGGAATTTGTTTAGAATTTTGAGATCCAGGATTGGTCTGAAAGTTCCTTCTTTCTTTGGAACCACAAACAGGTTTGAGAAAAAAAACCCAGCCCTTGTTCGCAATTGGAACTGGGTGGATCACTCCCATTGTATGTAGGTCTTCTACACAGCGTAAGAACGCCTCTTTCTTTGTCTGGTCTGTAGACAGACGAGAAATGTGGAACCTTCCCCTTGGAGGGGAGTCCTTGAATTCTAGAAGATATCCCTGTGATACAATCTCTAAGGCCCAGGGATCGTGTACATCTCTTGCCCAGGCCTGAGTGAAGAGAGAGAGTCTGCCCCCTACTAGATCCGGTCCCGAATCTGGGATTACCCAATCCTGCTGTCTTGGAGGCAGCTGCAGGCTTCTTGGCCTGTTTACCCTTGTTCCAGCCCTGGTAAGGTTTCAGGCTGCCCTGGGTTGTGAAGTGTTACCCTCTTGCTTTGCAGCAGGGGAGGATGAAGTGAGACCGCTCCTGAAATTCCGAAAGGAATGAAAATTATTTTGTTTGTTCTTTGTCTTGAAGGACTTGTCCTGGGGGAGAGCATGGCCTTTTCCCCCAGTGATTTCTGAAATAATCTCTTTCAATTCAGGCCCGAATAGGGTCTTTCCTTTGAAAGGGATGTTCAATAGTTTGGATTTTGACGACACATCGGCCGACCAGGACTTTAGCCATAGCGCCCTGCGCGCTAAAATGGCGAAACCTGAATTTTTTGCCGCTAACTTAGCTAGTTGGAAAGCGGCATCTGTGATAAAAGAATTAGCCAGCTTAAGAGCCTTAATTCTGTCCATAATGTCCTCATATGAGGTCTCCGTCTGGAGCGCATCTTCCAGCGCCTCGAACCAGAAAGCAGCTGCAGTGGTTACAGGAACAATGCACGCAATAGGTTGGAGAAGAAAACCTTGTTGAACAAAAATTTTCTTAAGTAAACCCTCTAATTTTTTATCCATAGGGTCTTTAAAAGCACAACTGTCTTCAATTGGTATAGTTGTGCGTTTAGCAAGTGAAGAAACAGCCCCCTCCACCTTAGGGACCGTCTGCCACGAGTCCCGCATGGGGTTAGATATGGGGAACATTTTCTTAAAAACAGGAGGGGGAACGAAGGGAATACCTGGTTTATCCCACTCCCTAGTAACGATATCCGCAATCCTCTTAGGGACCGGGAACACATCAGTGTAAACAGGAACTTCTAGGTACTTGTCCATTTTACACAATTTCTCTGGAACCACCATAGGGTCGCAGTCATCCAGAGTAACTAATACCTCCCTGAGCAATAAGCGGAGGTGTTCTAGTTTAAATTTAAAAGCCAATGTATCTCAATCTGTCTGAGGAGAAACCTTTCCTGAATCGGAAATTTCTCCCTCAGACAGCACATCCCTCGCCCCCACTTCAAAGTGTTGTGAGGGTATATCGGATACGGCTACTAAAGCGTCAGAATGCTCATTATCTGTTCTTAAAACAGAGCTATCATGATTTGCAGGTAACACGGGCAGTTTAGATAAGAACACAGAGGGTATTATTCATAACTGCCGCCAAGTCTTGCAAGGTAAAAGAGTTAGACGCACTAGAGGTGCTAGGCGTCGCTTGAGCGGGCGTAACTGGTTGTGACACTTGGGGAGAGGTTGACGGGCTAACCTCGTTACCTTCTGTCTGAGAATCATCTTGGGCCACATTTTTAAGTGCAACAATATGTTCTTTAAAGGGTATAGACATATCAGTACAAGTGGGACACATTCTGAGAGGGGGTTCCACTATGGCTTCTAAACACATTGAACAAGGACATTCCTTGGTGTCAGACATGTTTAACAGACTAGTAGTAATATAAACAGGCTTGGAAATTACTTTAATCAAGTAAAAACACACTTTGAAAAAAACGTTACTGTGCCTTTAAGAGATAAAAAAGGCACACAATTTTGCAAAACAGTGAAAAAATGCAGCAAACTTTTCGAAATTTTTACAGTATGTACCTAAAGCATTAGTAAGATTGCACCACTAGCAATATAAACGATTAACCCCTTAATGACCAAACTGGATCGACAGTAGTAAAAAAAAAAAACGGTTCAAGAAACTTCAGAATCTTGCCACAGCTCTGCTGTGGCCCTACCTGCCCTTAGGAACCAGATTTGTGTGGAAAAAGCTTCTTATAGGCCCTCAAACTGCAGCAGGACCCTCCATGTGAAACAGCCTGAACTTAAAGTCAAAATAGCTGCGCATCTGAGGCGCAAAATTAGGCCCCTCCCACCTCACTCCAGTGCTTGTGAGGCCTAAAGAAACACTCCCAAGTGTTTTAGTAATAGTCATGTGGGTAATAACCCCTGAAAGACACCCAAAAGAACCTTCAAAGTGTCTCAAAAAACGATATTTTCAATAAAAACCGTTTGCCCTGAAGTAGTGTCAACCAGCATAAACTAGCCCTGTTATGTAAGCTTGAAATTCCATACTTAGTCTCTGAATACAGCTTACCCTTCCCTCATGGGGATATTAACAGTCTTTTCTAGCATTATCACAGTCTTGTCTAGAAATAAATGACTGAACATACCTTATTGCAGCCTAACCTGCAAACCGTTCCCCCCAACTGAAGTTCTCTTGTACTCCTCAGTCCTCCGTGGGAACAGCAGTGGATTTTAGTTACAACATGCTAAAATCATCTTCCTCCCTGCAGAAATCTTCATCCCCTTTCTGCTAGAGAGTAAATAGTACACACCGGTACCATTTAAAATAACAAACTCTTGCTTGTAGAAAATAAAAACTACAATTCTAACACCACATTCACTTTACCCTTCCGATTGCTTAGAGCCGGCAAAGAGAATGACTGGGGGGTGGAGCTAGAGGGGGAGCTATATGGACAGCTCTGCTGTGTGCTCTCTTTGCCACTTCCTGTTGGGAAGGAGAATATCCCACAAGTAAAGGATGAATCCGTGGACTCGATAGATCTTAAAAGAGAAAATGAATTAAAAAACCAACCCTATCCAAAGCTTAGAACATTAGAGATAAAGCAATTAGTCTACTGGCTTATTTTAACAACGCTTATATAACACATAGAAACAATGTTCCCTCAGTTTGCACCACTACGCAAGGATAATGATATTTTGTTCTGTAAATGCCACTGAAACATCCCAGACCTGGGAAGTAAAGTATCCTACGGCCAGTACAGATAAGCCATGAGTATGCACACGCAATACAGAAAGAAGGCAAGTTACAAGTATCACTCATTTCTAATCTATGCTCTCTTTAAAAACACCAAAAAATTTCTGTCATTCACAAATCAGAAGCTATGCAGGGGCTGCACACAATGTATTAAAAAGGCACAAGCCTTTTTACAACAGCATTAAAAGGGACAGTATACACCAATTTGCATATAACTGCATGTAATAGACACTATAAACAATATGCAAATTCTAATATAAAAAACAGAATTTATGCTTACCTGATAAATTACTTTCTCCAACATTGGTGTGTCCGGTCCACGGCGTCATCCTTACTTGTGGGAATATCTCTTCCCCAACAGGAAATGGCAAAGAGTCCCAGCAAAGCTGGCCATATAGTCCCTCCTAGGCTCCGCCCACCCCAGTCATTCGACCGACGGACAGGAGGAAAAATATAGGAGAAACCATATGGTACCGTGGTGACTGTAGTTAGAGAAAATAATTCATCAGACCTGATTAAAAAACCAGGGCGGGCCGTGGACCGGACACACCGTTGGAGAAAGTAATTTATCAGGTAAGCATAAATTATGTTTTCTCCAACATAGGTGTGTCCGGTCCACGGCGTCATCCTTACTTGTGGGAACCAATACCAAAGCTTTAGGACACGGATGAAGGGAGGGAGCAAATCAGGTTACCTAAACGGAAGGCACCACGGCTTGCAAAACCTTTCTCCCAAAAATAGCCTCCGAAGAAGCAAAAGTATCAAATTTGTAAAATTTGGCAAAAGTGTGCAGTGAAGACCAAGTCGCTGCCTTACATATCTGATCAACAGAAGCCTCGTTCTTGAAGGCCCATGTGGAAGCCACAGCCCTAGTGGAGTGAGCTGTGATTCTTTCAGGGGGCTGCCGTCCGGCAGTCTCGTAAGCCAATCGGATGATGCTTTTAAGCCAAAAGGAAAGAGGTAGAAGTTTTTCTTTGACCTCTCCTTTTACCGGAATAGACGACAAACAGAGAAGATGTTTGTCTGAACTCTTTTGTAGCTTCTAAATAGAATTTTAGAGCACGGACTACATCTAAATTGTGTAGCAAACGTTCCTTCTTTGAAACTGGATTCGGACACAAAGAAGGTACAACTATCTCCTGGTTAATATTTTTGTTGGAAACAACCTTTGGAAGAAAACCAGGCTTAGTACGCAAAACAACCTTATCTGAATGGAACACCAGATAGGGCGGAGTACACTGTAGAGCAGATAACTCTGAAACTCTTCTAGCAGAAGAAATAGCAACCAAAAACAAAACTTTCCAAGATAATAACTTAATATCTATGGAATGTAAAGGTTCAAACGGAACCCCTTGAAGAACTGAAAGAACTAGATTTAGACTCCAGGGAGGAGTCAAAGGTCTGTAAACAGGCTTGATCCTAACCAGAGCCTGAACAAATGCTTGAACATCTGGCACAGCCGCCAGTCGTTTGTGTAGTAAGACAGATAAAGCAGAAATCTGTCCCTTTAGAGAACTCGCAGATAATCCTTTATCCAAACCTTCTTGCAGAAAGGAAAGAATCTTAGGAATTTTATCTTATTCCATGGGAATCCCTTGGATTCACACCAACAGATATATCTTTTCCATATTTTATGGTAAATCTTTCTAGTTACCGTTTTTTTTGGCCTGAACCAGAGTATCTATCACAGAATCTGAAAACCCACGCTTTGATAGAATCAAGCGTTCAATCTCCAAGCCGTCAGCTGGAGGGAGACCAGATTTGGATGTTCGAATGGACCCTGAACAAGAAGGTCCTGTCTCAAAGGTAGCTTCCATGGTGGAACCGATGACATATTCACCAGGTCTGCATACCAAGTCCTGCGTGGCCACGCAGGAGCTATCAAGATCACCGAGGCCCTCTCCTGTTTGATCCTGGCTACCAGCCTGGGAATGAGAGGAAACGGTGGAAACACATAAGCTAGGTTGAAGGTCCAAGGCGCTACTAGTGCATCCACTAGAGTCGCCTCGGGATCCCTGGATCTGGACCCGTAGCAAGGAACCTAGAAGTTCTGACGAGACGCCATCAGATCCATGTCTGGAATGCCCCATAATTGAGTCAACTGGGCAAAGATCTCCGGGTGGAGTTCCCACTCCCCCGGATGGAATGTCTGACGACTCAGATAATCCGCTTCCCAGTTTTCCACACCTGGGATGTGGATCGCAGATAGATGGCAGGAGTGATCCTCCGCCCATTGTATTATTTTGGTCACTTTCATCGCTAGGGAACTCCTTGTTCCCCCCTGATGATTGATATACGCAACGGTCGTCATGTTGTCTGATTGGAATCTTATGAATCTGGCCTTTGCAAGCTGAGGCCAAGCCCTGAGAGCATTGAATATCGCTCTTAGTTCCAGAATGTTTATCGGGAGAAGAGACTCTTCCCGAGGTCATAGTCCCTGAGCTTTCAGGGATTCCCAGACCGCGCCCCAGCCCACTAGACTGGCGTCGGTCGTGACAATGACCCACTCTGGTCTGCGGAAGCTCATTCCCTGGGATAGATGGTCCAGGGTCAGCCACCAACGGAGTGAATCTCTGGTCTTCTGATCTACTTGAATCACTGGAGACAAGTCTGTATAGTCCCCATTCCACTGTTTGAGCATGCACAGTTGTAATGGTCTTAGATGAATTTGTGCAAAAGGAACTATGTCCATTGCTGCAACCATCAACCCTACTACTTCCATGCACTGAGCTATGGAAGGACGTGGAACAGAGTGAAGAACTTGACAAGTGCTTAGAAGTTTTGACTTTCTGACATCTGTCAGAAAAATCCTCATTTCTAAGGAATCTATTATTGTTCCCAAGAAGGGAACTCTTGTTAACGGAGACAGAGAACTTTTTTCTATGTTCACCTTCCATCCGTGAGATCTGAGAAAGGCCAGAACGATGTCTGTATGAGCCTTTGCTTTTGAAAGGGACGACGCTTGTATTAGAATGTCGTCCAAGTACGGTACTACTGCAATGCCCCTCGGTCTTAGAACCGCTAGAAGGGATCCGAGTACCTTTGTGAAAATCCTTGGAGCAGTGGCTAATCCGAATGGGAGGGCCACAAACTGGTAATGTTTGTCCAGAAAGGCGAACCTTAGGAACTGATGATGTTCTTTGTGGATAGGAATATGTAGGTACGCATCCTTTAGATCCACGGTAGTCATAAATTGACCCTCCTGGATAGTGGGTAGAATCGCTCGAATGGTTTCCATTTTGAACGATGGTACCCTGAGAAATTTGTTTAGGATCTTTAAATCCAGAATTGGTCTGAAGGTTCCCTCTTTTTTGGGAACTACGAACAGATTTGAGTAAAATCCCATTCCTTGTTCCGTCATTGGAACAGGGTGTATCACTCCCATCTTTAACAGGTCTTCTACACAATGTAAGAACGCCTGTCTCTTTATTTGGTTTGAGGATAAGCGAGACATGTGGAACCTTCCCCTTGGGGGTAGTTCCCGGAATTCCAGAAGATAACCCTGAGAAACTATTTCTAGTGCCCAGGGATCCTGAACATCTCTTGCCCAAGCCTGAGCAAAGAGAGAGTCTGCCCCCTACTAGATCCGGTCCCGGATCGGGGGCTACTCTTTCATGCTGTTTTGTTAGCAGCAGCAGGCTTCTTGGCCTGCTTACCCTTGTTCCAGCCTTGCATAGGTTTCCAGGCTGGTTTGGGCTGTGAGGCATTACCCTCTTGCTTAGAGGATGCAGAATTAGAGGCCGGTCCGTTCCTGAAATTGCGAAAGGAACGAAAATTAGACTTATTCTTGGCCTTGAAAGGCCTATCTTGTGGAAGGGCGTGGCCCTTTCCCCCAGTGATGTCTGAGATAATCTCTTTTCAATTCTGGCCCAAAGAGAGTTTTACCTTTGAAAGGGGATGTTAAGCAATTTTGTCTTGGATGATACATCCGCTGACCAAGACTTTAGCCAAAGCGCTGCTGCGCGCCACAATTGCAAACCCTGAATTTTTCGCCGCTAATCTGGCTAATTGCAAAGCGGCATCTAAAATAAAAGAGTTAGCCAACTTAAGTGCGTGAAACTCTGTCCATAACCTCCTCATATGTAGTCTCTCTACTGAGCGACTTTTCTAGTTCCTCGAACCAGAACCACGCTGCTGTAGTGACAGGAACAATGCACGAAATGGGTTGTAAAAGGTAACCTTGCTGTACAAAAATCTTTTTAAGCAAACCTTCCAATTTTTTATCCATAGGATCTTTGAAAGCACAACTATCCTCGATAGGAATAGTAGTTCGCTTGTTTAGAGTAGAAACTGCCCCCTCGACCTTAGGGACTGTCTGCCATAGTTCCTTTCTGGGGTCGACCATAGAAATAATTTCTTAAATATAAGGGGGGGAACAAAAGGTATGCCGGGTTTCTCCCACTCCTTATTCACTATGTCCGCCACCCGCTTGGGTATAGGAAAAGCGTCGGGGTGCACTGGAACCTCTAGAAACTTGTCCATCTTGCATAATTTCTCTGGAGATGACCAAGTTGTCACAATCATCCAGAGTAGATAACACCTCCTTAAGCAGGTGCCGCGGAGATGTTCTAATTTAAATTTAAATGTCACAACATCAGGTTCAGCTTGTTTGAGAAATTTTTCCTGAATCTGAAATTTTCTCCATCTGACAAAACCTCCCTCATGGCCACTTCAGATTGGTGTGAGGGTATGACAGAACAATTATCAGCGCCCTCCTGCTCTTCAGTGTTTAAAACCGAGGCAATCGCGCATTCTCTGATAATGCAGGCATTTTGGATAAAATATTTGCTATGGAGTTATCCATACAGCGTTCAATTGTTGCATGGTAATAAGCATTGGCGCGCTAGATGTACTAGGGGCCTCCTGCGTGGGCAAAACTGGTGTAGACACAGTAGGAGATGATGTAGTATGTCTACTACCCTCATCTGAGGAATCATCTTGGGCAATTTCATTATCTGTGGCAGTACTGTCCTTACTTTGTTTGGACGCTATGGCACAATTATCACACAATTTTGAATGGGGAGACACATTAGCTTTCATACATATAGAACATAGCTTATCCGAAGGCACAGACATGTTAAACAGGCTTAAACTTGTCAATAAAGCACAAAAATTGTTTTAAAACAAAACCGTTACTGTCTCTTTAAATTTTAAACAGAGCACACTTTATTACTGAATATGTGAAAAAGTATGAAGGAATTGTTCAAAATTTACCAAAATTTCACCACAGTGTCTTAAAGCCTTAAAAGTATTGCATACCAATTTTCAGAGCTTTAACCCTTAAAATAACGGAACCGAAGCCGTTTACAAATTTAACCCCTATACAGTCCCAGCTACAGCCTTTGCTGTGACCTAACCAAGCCCAGAGGGGAATACGATACCAAATGACGCCTTCTAGAAACTTTTCCAACTACTTTCAGGTCCTCACACATGCATCTGCATGTCTTGCTCTCAAAAACAACTGCGCAGTAATGGCGCGAAAATGAGGCTCAGCCTACAACTGGGAAGGCCCTCCCTGACTGGAAAAGGTGTCTAACATAGTGCCTGACGTTAAAAAACGTTCCCCAAGTTTATAAGTGTGAATTATCAGCATAAACATGTATAAAATATCCAAATAAAGCAATCGATTAAGCCCATAAATGTGTCTACCAGTTTTATAGCCCATATTAAGCCCTTTATTCTGTTTGAAACTAAGAAAATGGCTTACCGGTCCCCATGAGGGGAAATGACAGCCTTCCAGCATTACACAGTCTTGTTAGAAATATGGATAGTCATACCTTAAGCAGAAAAGTCTGCTAACTGTTTCCCCCAACTGAAGTTACTTCATCTCAACAGTCCTATGTGGAAAAAGCAATCGATTTTAGTTACCGTCTGCTAAAATCATCTTCCTCTCACAAACAGAAATCTTCATCCTTTTCTGTTTCAGAGTAAATAGTACATACCAGCACTATTTTAAAATAACAAACTCTTGATAGTAGAATAAAAAAACTACATTTAAACACCACATACTCTTAACCATCTCCGTGGAGATGTTGCCTGTGCAACGGCAAAGAGAATGACTGGGGTGGGCAGAGCCTAGGAGGGACTATATGGCCAGTTTTGCTGCGACTCTTTGCCATTTCCTGTTGGGGAAGAGATATTCCCACAAGTAAGGATGACGCCGTGGACCGGACACACCAATGTTGGAGAAATACATTGGTAAAACCATAAAAAAAAAAAAAACACTTAAAAGTTGCCATTTAATCACGGTTGATGAGATTAGGCTGGAACACCTAGTGAAACGGGCTGTGAAAACAAATAAGACACCCCCCCCCCCTTCCCTGCATATGAAAAGATAGATTATACAAACAGGAGCCGCAGGAATCTGTAGACATCAGTATACATCTAAAACTTTGGGGATTGGTTAGGAGTCTGAAAATCAGCAAAATGTTATTAAACAAAATAGGCAAAACTATACATTGTTACAAAAACACTCCCAGATGGGCTCCATCAGGGGTCAGCAACCTTGGCACCACATGTTTTTGAACTACATTCCCCATGATGCTCAGACAGCCTAAAAAATCTCAGCATTATGGGAAATGTAGTTCCAAAACATCTGGGGTGCCAAGGTGGCTGACCCCTGGGCTATATAAATGGATCTACAAAACATTTATGCAAAGACAAATCTAGCGCACAATGTCCCTTTAAACAAAGGAGGGGTGGGGTTTTTTATTTATCCAGCCCTTTTCTACCATGAGTCCAATGGAGGTAGCCGTATCCCAGCGCTGTAACGGGGTAGGCAGACAACACCAGCTGCCCTAATCCATCTGAGCTCAGCTTTATAGTGAGAAAACTACACATGGTCTTACTAGCTCTATAGGGAGTAGAAAGCAGTTGGGCACATTTACAATCTCATACAGTGAGCTACCGGCCAGCTCTTGCCAGCATGGCTATTAGAGGACTACACAACCGAGTCTTACAGATGATTTGACTGGGAATAGGCTGGAATGACTTACATAAGCAGGTTAGAAATAAGAGGCAACTAGGCACTGAAACAAGCACAAGAGCAGCTCTTTAGACCAAATGTGGGTTAAATATTTACAGAACAGCTGCAGTGATCTCCAGAAGGGATTTGAGGTTATGCATTTTTCAAACTGTCATGGTCACAGCTCGATGACGACCTGGGTCATCCCAGTCACCCGTGGTGTAGCCAATAAAATATATCCCAGTCACCCGTTGTGTAGCCAATAGAATATATCCCAGTCACCCGTTGTGTAGCCAACAGAATATATCCCAGTCACCTGTGGTGTAACCAATAGAATATATCCCAGTCACCCTTGGTGTAGCCAATAGAATATATCCCAGTCACCGGTGGTGTAGCCAATAGAATATATCCCAGTCACCCGCGGTGTAGCCAATATAATATATCCCAGTCACCCGCGGTGTAGCCAATATAATATATCCCAGTCACCAGCGGTGTAGCCAATATAATATATCCCAGTCACCAGCGGTGTAGCCAATATAATATATCCCAGTCACCCGTGGTGTAGCCAATATAAAACATAATTTATGCTTACCTGATAAATTCCTTTCTTCTGTTGTGTGATCAGTCCACGGGTCATCATTACTTCTGGGATATAACTCCTCCCCAACAGGAAATGCAAGAGGATTCACCCAGCAGAGCTGCATATAGCTCCTCCCCTCTACGTCAGTCCCAGTCAATTCGACCAGAATCAACGAGGAAGGAGTAACCAAGGGTGAAGTGGTGACTGGAGTATAATTAAAAGATATTTACCTGCCTTAAAACAGGGCGGGGCCGTGGACTGATCACACAACAGAAGAAAGGAATTTTATCAGGTAAGCATAAATTATGTTTTCTTCTGTTATGTGTGATCAGTCCACGGGTCATCATTACTTCTGGGATACCAATACCAAAGCAAAAGTACACGGATGACGGGAGGGATAGGCAGGCTCATTATACAGAAGGAACCACTGCCTGAAGAACCTTTCCTCCCAAAAATAGCCTCCGAAGAAGCAAAAGTGTCAAATTTGTAAAATTTGGAAAAAGTATGAAGCGAAGACCAAGTTGCAGCCTTGCAAATCTGTTCAACAGAGGCCTCATTCTTAAAGGCCCAAGTGGAAGCCACAGCTCTAGTGGAGTGAGCTGTAATTCTTTCAGGAGGCTGCTGTCCAGCAGTCTCAAAGCTAAACGTATTATGCTACGAAGCCAAAAGAGAGAGAGGTAGCAGAAGCTTTTTGACCTCTCCTCTGTCCAGAGGTAAACGACAAACAAGGAAGAAGTTTGGCGAAAATCTTTAGTTGCCTGCAAGTAGAACTTGAGGGCACGAACTACATCCAGATTGTGTAAAAGACGTTCCCTCTTTGAAGAAGGATTTGGACACAAGGGATGGGACAACAATCTCTTGATTGATGTTCCTGTTAGTGACTACCTTAGGTAAGAACCCAGGTTTAGTACGCAGAACTACCTTGTCTGAGTGAAAAATCAGATAAGGGGAATCACAATGTAAGGCTGATAACTCAGAGACTCTTCGAGCCGAGGAAATAGCCATTAAAAACAGAACTTTCCAAGATAACATTTTTATATCAATGGAATGAAGGGGTTCAAACGGAACACCCTGTAAAACGTTAAGAACTAAGTTTAAACTCCATGGTGGATGCAACAGCTTTAAACACAGGCTTGATCCTAGCTAAAGCCTGACAAAAGGACTGACGTCTGGATTTTCTGACAGACGTCTGTGTAACAAGATAGACAGAGCTGAAATCTGTCCTTTAATGAACTAGCTGATAAACCTTTTTCTAAACCTTCTTGTAGAAAGGACAATATCCTAGCGATCCTAACCTTACTCCAGGAGTAACCTTTGGATTCGCACCAGTATAGGTATTTCCGCCATATTTTATGGTAAATCCTTCTGGTAACAGGCTTCCTAGCCTGAATCAGGGTATCAATAACCGACTCAGTAAAAACCACGTTTTGATAAAATCAAGCGTTCAATTTCCAAGCAGTCAGCTTCAGAGAAGTTAGATTTTGATGTTTGAATGGACCCTGTATCAGAAGGTCCTGTCTTAGAGGTAGAGACCAAGGGCGGACAGGATGACATGTCCACTAGATCTGCATACCAAGTCCTGCGTGGCAAGCAGGTTGCTATTAGAATTACTGATGCTCTCTCCTGTTTGATTTTGGCAATCAATCGGAGGAAGCAGCGGGAAGGTTGGAAACACATAAGCCATCCTGAAGTTCCAAGGTGCAGTCAAAGCATCTATCAGAACTGCTCCCGGATCCCTGGATCTGGACCCGTAGCGAGGAAGTTTGGCGTTCTGGCGAGACGCCATGAGATCTATCTTGGTGTGCCCCAACGTCGAAGTATTTGGGCAAAAGACCTCCGGATGAAGTTCCCACTCCCCTCGGATGAAGAGTCTGGCGACTCAAGAAATCCGCCTCCCAGTTCTCCACTCCGGGATGTGGATTGCTGACAGGTGGCAAGAGTGAGACTCTGCCCAGCGAATTATCTTTGATACTTCCATCATTGCTAGGGAGCTTCTTGTCCCTCCCTGATGGTTGATGTAAGCTACAGTCGTGATGTTGTCCGACTGAAACATGATGAACCCCCGAGTTATTAACTGGGGCCAAGCCAGAAGGGCATTGAGAACTGCTCTCAATTCCAGAATGTTTATTGGAAGGAGACTCTCCTCCTGATTCCATAGTCCCTGAGCCTTCAGAGAATTCCAGACAGCGCCCCAACCTAGTAGGCTGGCGTCTGTTGTTACAATTGTCCAGTCTGGCCTGCTGAATGGCATCCCCCTGGACAGGAGTGGCCGATGAAGCCACCATAGAAGAGAATTTCTGGTCTCTTGATCCAGATTCAGAGTAGGGGACAAATCTGAGTAATCCCCATTCCACTGACTTTAGCATGCATAATTGCAGTCGTCTGAGGTGTAGGCGTGCAAAAAGGTACTATGTCCATTGCCGCTACCATTAAGCCGATCACCTCCATGCATTGAGCTACTGACGGGTGTTGAATGGAATGAAGGACGCGGCATGCATTTTGAAGTTTTGTTAACCTGTCTTCTGTCAGGTAAATCTTCATTTCTACAGATTCTATAAGAGTCCCCAAGAATGGAACTCTTGTGAGAGGAAAGAGAGAACTCTTCTTTTCGTTCACTTTCCATCCATGCGACCTTAGAAATGCCAGAACTAACTCTGTATGAGACTTGGCAGTTTGAAAGCTTGAAGCTTGTATTAGAATGTCGTCTAGGTACGGAGCTACCGAAATCCCTCGCGGTCTTAGTACCGCTAGAAGGGCACCCAGAACCTTTGTGAAGATTCTTGGAGCCGTAGCCACTCCGAATGGAAGAGCTACAAACTGGTAGTTGCCTGTCTAAGAAGGCAAACCTTAGATACCGGTGATGATCTTTGTGGAATCGGTATGTGAAGGTAAGCATCCTTTAAATCCACTGTGGTCATGTACTGACCCTCTTGGATCATGGGTAAGATTGTCCGAATAGTTTCCGATTTTGAACGATGGAACTCTTAGGAATTTGTTTAGAGTCTTTAAATCTAAGATTGGTCTGAAAGTTCCCTCTTTTTTGGGAACCACAAACAGGTTTGAGTAGAACCCTTGTCCTTGTTCCGACCACGGAACCGGATGGATCACTCCCATTGTTAACAGATCTTGTACGCAGCGTAGAAACGCTTCTTTCTTTATCTGGTTTGTTGACAACCTTGACAGATGAAATCTCCCTCTTGGGGGAGATAAATTTGAAGTCTAGAAGGTATCCCTGAGATATGATCTCTAGTGCCCAGGGATCCTGAACATCTCTTGCCCAGGCCTGGGCGAAGAGAGAGAGTCTGCCCCCTACTAGAATCCGGTCCCCGGATCGGGGGCTCTCGGTTCATGCTGTCTTTGGGGGCGGCAGCAGGTTTCCTGGCCTGCTTGCTCTTGTTCCAGGACTGGTTAGGCTTCCAGCCTTGTCTGTAACGAGCAACAGCTCCTTCCTGTTTTGGTGCAGTGGAGGTTGATGCTGCTCCTGTTTTGAAATTCCGAAAGGGACGAAAATTAGACTGTCTAGCCTTAGCTTTGGCCTTGTCTTGAGGTAGGGCGTGGCCCTTACCTCCCGTAATGTCAGCGATAATTTCTTTCAAACCGGGCGCCCGAATAATTGGACTGCCCCTTGAAAGGGTATATTAAGTAATTTGGACTTAGAAGTAACATCAGCTGACCAGGATTTTAGCCACAGTGCCTGCGTGCCTGTATGGCGAATCCTGAGTTCTTAGCCGTAAGTTTGGTTAAATGTACTACGGCTCCGAAATGAAAGAATTAGCTAGTTTAAGGACTCTAAGCCTGTCCGTAATGTCGTCTAGCGTAGAGGAACTAAGGTTCTCTTCAAGCGACTCAATCCAAAATGCTGCCGCAGCCGTAATCGGCGCGATACATGCAAGGGGTTGTAATATAAAGACCTTGTTGAACAAACATTTTCTTAAGGTAACCCTCTAATTTTTTATCCATTGGATCTGAGGAAAAGCACAGCTATCCTCCACCGGGATGTGGTTACGCTTAGCTTAAAGTAGAAACTGCTCCCTCAACCTTGGGGACCGTTTGCCATAAGTCCCGAGTGGTGGCGTCTATTGGAAACATCTTTCTAAATATTGGAGGGGGTGAGAACGGCACACCGGGTCTATCCCACTCCTTAGTAACAATTTCAGTTAGTCTCTTAGGTATAGGAAAAACGTCAGTACTCGCCGGTACCGCAAAGTATTTATCCAACCTACACAGTTTCTCTGGTATTGCAACAGTGTTACAATCGTTGAGAGCTGCTAAGACCTCCCCTAGTAGTACACGGAGGTTCTCCAATTTAAATTTAAAATTTGAAATATCTGAGTCCAGTCTGTTTGGATCAGAACCGTCACCCACAGAATGAAGCTCTCCGTCCTCATGCTCTGCGAGCTGTGACGCAGTATCAGACATGGCCCTAGCATTGTCAGCGCACTCTGTTCTCACCCCAGAGTGATCACGCTTGCCTCTTAGTTCAGGTAATTTAGACAAAACTTCAGTCATAACAGGTAGCCATATCTTGTAATGTTATCTGTAATGCCGCCCAGATGTACTAGGCGCCAAAATATCACGCACCTCCCGGGCGGGAGATGCTGGTACTTGTCGCGTGAGGCGAGTTAGTCGGCATAACTCTCCCCTCGCTGTTGTGTGAAATTTGTTTCACATTGTACAGATTGACTTTTATTTAAAGTAGCATCAATACAGTTAGTACATAAATTTCTATTGGGCTCCACCTTGGCATTGAACAAATGACACAGATATCTTCCTCTGAGTCAGACATGTTTAACACACTAGCAAAAAAACTTACAACTTGGTTATAATCTTTTTTAGCAAAAAAACGCACTGTGCCTCAAAAAGGTACTAACGATTAAATGACAGTTGAAATAATGAACTGAAAAACAGTTATTGCATCAAACTTTAAAACCACACAACTTTTAGCAAAGGTTTGTTCCCATTAGTAAAAAACAACACTAATTAAATTTGTACATAAGAAAACAAAACAACGTTTTTTATACACAGTCACTATAAGAATTCTCACAGCTCTGCTGAGAGAATTTACCTCCCTTCAAAGAAGTTTGAAGACCCCTGAGATCTGTCAGAGATGAACCGGATCATGCAGGAAATAAAAGTAGCTGACTGGAATTTTTTGATGCGTAGCAAAGAGCGCCAAAAACGGCCCCTCCCTCTCCCACACAGCAGTGAAGAGAAACGAAACTGTCACAATTAAAACAAAAAAAAAAAACTGCCAAGTGGAAAATAATGCCCAAATAATTATTCACACAGTACCTCAGCAATGTAAACGATTCTACATTCCAGCAAAAACGTTTAACATGAGAATAGTTATCAAAAGGATTAGTGACCTTTAACACAGTAGTTCCGGTGAAATACCATCCCCAGAATACTGAAGTGTATACATACATGTCATTTTAACGGTATGGCAGGCTTTTCTCATCAATTCCATTCAGAAAATAAAAACTGCCACATACCTCAATGCAGATTCATCTGCCCGCTGTCCCCTGATCTGAAGCCTTTACCTCCCTCAGATGGTCGAGAACAGCAATATGATCTTAACGACTCCGGTTAAAATCATAGTAAAAAATCTCTGTCAGATTCTTCCTCAAACTCTGCCAGAGAAGTAATAACACGCTCCGGTGCTATTTTAAAATAACAAACTTTTGATTGAAGTCATAAAAACTAAGTATAATCACCATAGTCCTCTCACACATCCTATCTAGTCGTTGGGTGCAAGAGAATGACTGGGACTGACGTAGAGGGGAGGAGCTATATGCAGCTCTGCTGGGTGAATCCTCTTGCATTTCCTGTTGGGGAGGAGTTATATCCCAGAAGTAATGATGACCCGTGGACTGATCACACATAACAGAAGAAAATATCCCAGTCACCCGCGGTGTAGCCAATATAATATATCCCAGTCGCACAGTGGGAAGTTGCTATCTGCTCCAATGTCCAGCTGCAAATTGAAAGCAATATTAAGTCTATTAACAGTGATGTGTAAATAATGCCACGTTCTGGATGACATAACTCCTACACACAAGCAAAAAAATAATTTCATTTAGAGCGACTAGATAAGATGGGTCAGAGCGCACCCATGTTATGTGGAATGAAGGGCAGAGCGAGGACATGCTCACAAGAAGCCAGTATGAAAGCTATTTAGGCTACTGCAGGCTCTACTATGTAATGTGGCCACCTGTGGACACTTAAGGGTTAAGGTCACCATAGCACACTTACAAAGAGTGGCATCGAAATAAATGAACCCTCGCGCTTCAGGAATCAAACAATTCCAGACAATACAGTGAATGGTGAATGGGTGCAGCCTGTATAAGGGATACTCAGTGCTACATATGTATGTTAGGCGTCTGGCTAGAAGTGCTATATAAATGTAAATTAGCTATATCAAGCTTATTGCTTTGAAAATCCGGCATGTCTCCTTTTTGATGACTCTAGTCCTGCTGCTGTGAAATAAGCTTTTAACTTATTTTTATACTCTAAAAGCTTGCCCATACTGATGCAGGAAAATAATTGCTTCTTTAGGGGAATCATTTAACGGATGATTATGTAAGTCATTTAATAATCCTGTAACCCCTTTGGTGCAAGAATGGGCAGCTGATGCACTGCTCAGCAATGCTATGTTTTTCCTAGAGGCTCAATTAGTTGTAGTGAATTTATTTACACCTTAGTTGCTGTTATGGTATAAAATGACAATGATCAGGTCTGGTTTACAGCTTGAAAGAAATGGTGTCCCCAATAAAATAATCACAGCAAAGAACGATAAATGGTTTATCTGAGTGCAGCTAAACTTGCAGAATGAGATGAAACTCCAATTCTCTCTATAACCACTGAAACAAACCTGGAGGATACAGAAATCACCTAACACATGGTGCATCATCTGAAACCTTCGTCTTCCTAAACTTCTGTGTTGAGTGGGAATCCGCTGAGCTGCAACAAAGAAGTTTTCCCAGGTAACAAACGACATTAACTGAAGCCTCCTGCCCATAGGAGAAAACATTACAGACTAACTGTATGCCTCATGTAGGAAGGAAATACAAACAGCAGAGAAAATAACCCGTCTGCTTGAGAGTACCGAGGTGAGGCTGGGGCCAAAGTCTCAACGTCTATCAAAATTGTAAAGGTATAAGCACAATTGTACAGTTTAAAGTTAGACAAAAAGGGAGCATCAGAAGTCGCTATTTATGAGGAGTCTGGGTAAAGTAGCACTTGCATATAACAATATCATAAGCCCACATAACCCTAGACTAGGCTCTTATCACAGGCATGTGCACAGCTTTAGCTAGGAGACATAAAATGCTGTGCACAAACATGCATGCACCACACCTAACCTCACCTAGAACCAGCTTTCTCATTTCAGAACAGATTTCGAATGCTAATACTTCTCAGAACACTATGGATTTGCAGATCCACATAATACATATTAACAGCTTACTGTATTAAATAAGCATTAAAAGATTACAGGCTAAGAAAGTTAAAGATGGAGCAAAGGGCAGAGTGACACAAAGGCAACAGATTTAGCTTTCCCATCGAGCAGCACAAAGCAAGACAAAGGCCGGCATGTGTGTTTTCAGGACGTATGGGAGAACCAGCGTCCTACCAGCACAAGAGACAACTTGTCACTGAAATATGGACCTTGAAATCAATATCTACTCCAGCACCAACACAGGCTGACTCCAAGCTCAGATCGAACAATGGTAACACCAAAAGGAGTTTACCTTGCGCAATAAAAATGTGATGGGCAACACTAGCAAGGAAAACAGTTTGCGGACATTTATATATGGTACAGTGCCCAGGAGCAATACAAACTAATGTTACCATGTAGAGAACACTTGTAAGTGGTGAAGTCACAACCTGTATGAGAAGGGTAGTGGCGCCAGGCTTTCCGGCATGAGCAGATACAGACGTCTGCATTGGTTGGGTGATTGTTCTGAGCCTATCACACCATACAGTAATACACACTGCTGGCATTTCTACACAGCTTTCTGATGTGATGGTAAAATTAGTAACAGATTTTACTCGGTTATTAGGATTTACTCCTCATGGTTGTGTGTTGCTGACGATTTTTGGTTTTATTATGAATTATATTTCAAGCTGCGGTTTTGTTCTCACGCTACCTGAACTTTGCAGTGTTATGTAACATTTTTCATATTCACATTTGAACAGAACCGATTGACAAATGTCTTAGAACTCTAAGCTATGCGAGAAGTGACAATGACCCTTTAAGACTTAATCTAAAACTACTCAGTGCATGAAGTGGCCAACTCATTGCGTGCAGGCAGGGCAAGTAGTATGACTAGTCCTTGTAGCACGGTTAATTTATCAATGGTTCCCGAGCTAAGGCAAGTAGTATTACTAGTCCTTGTAGCACGGTTATTTATCCAGTTCCCGAGCTAAGGCAAGTAGTATTATTAGTCCTTGTAGCACGGTTATTTATCCAGGTTCCCGGAGCTAAGGCAAATAGTATTACTAGTCCTTGTAGCACGGTTATTTATCAAGGTTCCCGAGGCTAAGGCAAGTAGTATTACTAGTCCTTGTAGCACGGTTATTTATCAAGTTCCCGGAGCTAAGGCAAGTAGTATTACTAGTCCTTGTAGCACGGTTATTTATCAAGGTTCCCGAGCTAAAGGCAAGTAGTATTACTAGTCCTTGTAGCACGGGTTATTTATCCAGGGTTCCCGAGCTAAGGCAAGTAGTATTACTAGACCTTGTAGGCACGGTTTATTTATCCAGGTTCCCGAGCTAAGGCAAATAGTATTACTAGTCCTTGTAGCACGGGTATTTATTCAAGGTTCCCGAGTCTAAGGCAAGTAGTATTACTAGTCCTTGTAGCACGGTTATTTATCAAGGTTCCCGAGCTAAGGCAAGTAGTATTACTAGTCCTTGTAGCACGGTTATTTATCAAGGTTCCCGAGCTAAGGCAAGTAGTATTACTAGTCCTTGTAGCACGGTTATTTATCCAGGTTCCCGAGCTAAGGCAAGTAGTATTACTAGTCCTTGCAGCACGGTTATTTATCCAGGTTCCCGAGCTAAGGCAAATAGTATTACTAGTCCTTGTAGCACGGTTATTTATCAAGGTTCCCGAGCTAAGGCAAGTAGTATTACTAGTCCTTGTAGCACGGTTATTTATCAAGGTTCCCGAGCTAAGGCAAGTAGTATTACTAGTCCTTGTAGCACGGTTATTTATCCAGGTTCCCGAGCTAAGGCAAGTAGTATTATTAGTCCTTGTAGCACGGTTATTTATCCAGGTTCCCGAGCTAAGGCAAATAGTATTACTAGTCCTTGTAGCACGGTTATTTATCAAGGTTCCCGAGCTAAGGCAAGTAGTATTACTAGTCCTTGTAGCACGGTTATTTATCAAGGTTCCCGAGCTAAGGCAAGTAGTATTACTAGTCCTTGTAGCACGGTTATTTATCAAGGTTCCCGAGCTAAGGCAAGTAGTATTACTAGTCCTTGTAGCACGGTTATTTATCCAGGTTCCCGAGCTAAGGCAAGTAGTATTACTAGTCCTTGTAGCACGGTTATTTATCCAGGTTCCCGAGCTAAGGCAAGTAGTATTACTAGTCCTTGTAGCACGGTTATTTATCCAGGTTCCCGAGCTAAGGCAAGTAGTATTACTAGTCCTTGTGGCACGGTTATTTATCCAGGTTCCCGAGCTAAGGCAAGTAGTATTACTAGTCCTTGTGGCACGGTTATTTATCCAGGTTCCCGAGCTAAGGCAAGTAGTATTATTAGTCCTTGTAGCACGGTTATTTATCCAGGTTCCCGAGCTAAGGCAAGTAGTATTATTAGTCCTTGTAGCACGGTTATTTATCCAGGTTCCCGAGCTAAGGCAAATAGTATTAGTCCTTGTAGCACGGTTATTTATCCAGGTTCCCGAGCTAAGGCAAGTAGTATTACTAGTCCTTGTAGCACGGTTATTTATCCAGGTTCCCGAGCTAAGGCAAGTAGTATTATTAGTCCTTGTAGCACGGTTATTTATCCAGGTTCCCGAGCTAAGGCAAGTAGTATTACTAGTCCTTGTAGCACGGTTATTTATCCAGGTTCCCGAGCTAAGGCAAGTAGTATTATTATTCCTTGTAGCACGGTTATTTATCCAGATTCCCGAGCTAAAGGCAAATAGTATTATTAGTCCTTGTAGCACGGTTATTTATCCAGGGTTCCCGAGCTAAGGCAAATAGTATTATTAGTCCTTGTAGCACGGTTTATTTATCCAGTTCCTGACTAAGGCAAGTAGTATTACTAGTCCTTGTGGGCAACGGTTATTTATCCAGGGTTCCCGAGCTAAGGCAAGTATATTACTAGTCCTTTGGCACAGTTATTTAGTCCAGGTTCCTGAGCTAAGGCAAATAGTATTAACTAGTCCTTGTAGCACGGTTATTTATCCAGGTTCCTGAGCTAAGGCAAATAGTATTACTAGTCCTTGTACACGGTATTTATCCAGGTTCCTGATGCTAAGGCAAAATAGTATTACTAGGTCCTTGTAGCACGGTTATTATCCGAGGTTCCCGAGCTAAGGCAAGTAGTATTACTAGTCCTTGTGGCACGGTTATTTATCCAGGTTCCCGAGCTAAGGCAAGTAGTATTACTAGTCTCTTGTGGCACGGTTATTTATCCAGTTCCCGAGCTTAAGGCAAGTAGTATTACTAGTCCTTGTGGCACGGTTATTTATCCAGGTTCCCGAGCTAAGGCAAATAGTATTACTAGTCCTTGTAGCACGGTTATTTATCCAGGTTCCCGAGCTAAGGCAAGTAGTATTACTAGACCTTGTGGCACGGTTATTTATCCAGGTTCCCGAGTAATAGTAATACTATTTGCCTTAGCTCGGGAACCTGGATAAATAACCGTGCTACAAGGACTAATAATACTACTTGCCTTAGCTCGGGAACCTGGATAAATAACCGTGCTACAAGGACTAGTAATACTACTACTTGCCTTAGCTCGGGAACCTTGATAAATAACCGTACTACAAGGAATAGTAATACTACTTGCCTTAGCTCGGGAACCTGGATAAATAACCGTGCTACAAGGACTAGTAATACTACTTGCCTTAGCTCAGGAACCTGGATAAATAACCGTGCTACAAGGACTAATAATACTACTTGCCTTAGCTCGGGAACCTGGATAAATAACCGTGCTACAAGGACTAGTAATACTACTTGCCTTAGCTCGGGAACCTGGATAAATAACCGTGCTACAAGGACTAATAATACTACTTGCCTTAGCTCGGGAACCTGGATAAATAACCGTGCTACAAGGACTAGTAATACTACTACTTGCCTTAGCTCGGAACCTTGATAAATAACCGTGCTACAAGGATATGTAAATACTAGCTTGCCTTAGCTCGGGAACCTGGATAAATAACCGTGCTACAAGGACTAGTATACTACTTGCCTTAGCTCGGGAACCTGGATAAATAACCGTGCTACAAGGACTAATAATACTACTTGCCTTAGCTCGGGAACCTGGATAAATAACCGTGCTACAAGGTCTAGTAATACTATTTGCCTTAGCTCGGGAACCTGGATAAATAACCGTGCTACAAGGACTAGTAATACTACTTGCCTTAGCTCAGGAACCTGGATAAATAACCGTGCTACAAGGACTAATAATACTATTTGCCTTAGCTCGGGAACCTGGATAAATAACCGTGCTACAAGGACTAGTAATACTATTTGCCTTAGCTCGGGAACCTGGATAAATAACCGTGCCACAAGGACTAGTAATACTACTTGCCTTAGCTCGGGAACCTTGATAAATAACCGTGCTACAAGGACTAGTAATACTACTTGCCTCTGCACGCAATGAGTTGGCAACTTGATGCACTGAGTAGTTTTAGATTAAGTCTTAAAGGGTCATTGTCACTTCTCGCATAGCTTAGAGTTCTAAGACATTTGTCAATCGGTTCTGTTCAAATGTGAAGTATGAAAAATGTTCAATCGTTCTGTTCCAATTGTTCGAATCTGAGCTTGGAGTCAGCCTGTGTTGGTGCTGGAGTAGATATTGATTTCAAGGTCCATATTTCAGTGACAAGTTGTTGTCTTTTGTTTTGTCAATTTTGTTTTGTTCTCTTGGTATTCTTAGTTGAAAGCTAAATCTAGGAGGTTCATATGCTAATTTCAAAGCCCTTGAAGTCCGACTCTTAGCTCAGGGTTTTTTGACAGTTTTTCACCACTATAGGGTGTTAGTGTATGTGTTTCATATAGATAAAACTGAGCTCACGTACGTGGAGTTCCTAGGAGCCCGCACTGATTGGCTAAAATGCAAGTCTGTCAAAAGAACTAAATTAAGGGCCAGGTTTACAGAGACTTATATTAATACACTTTTTAAATCTGTAATTACCTTGTATCTAACTGTTGGTTATGCAAAACTAGGGAATGGGTAATAAAGGGATTATCTATCTTTTAAAACAAATATTGTGTTGTAGACTGTCCCTTTAAACCTCATGTACCTCACAACCAATGTATTTCTTTATAGTTTCAAAATTAATAGTAAAGGTTAATTTTTGCACAATAAACACAACATGCGCTCTTATTATGCACATTTGAAATCTTTAGAGAGTTTAAGGTTAATTCTCTGTGGTTATATTAAAGAGGTTTTTGGGTTTGTTTTTTTGTTTGGGGGTGGGGGAGTTAGAAGCAACAAAACATAATGCTTCATGGTGCTATAAAAAAAAAAGTGCAGTACGTTTGTAGTATTAAGGACAATAGCTCCTCTTTATATAATACCAATTAGGGACCATGGTAGAACTCTATCCAACTGGTCACTTTTAGACTGTGCTTGTGTGTTAGGCCATTTCATACACATTATGGCATTTAACCCATTTTCCCACAAGGTGCATACACTTTTTGCAGGGACCCAATCTAAGGACTTGAATCATACTTTTTGATCCCTTCAAGTGATGCGGATCAGAAATGCTGACTTAGATCATCCTCAAGGACAAAAAAAAAAAAACAACTGCAAAGGGAAATTTGTAAATTCCAGCCCTTATATTATCAAAATTAACACAAGGATTTCTGCACACAGTATTCAAGAAGCAATTTCAGTTTTTGATATTCAGTATAAACAAACCCACAAAAGCTAACGTGTTCCAAATCACAGACATAAATCACAAACAAAGCAGGGCCCAGGTATCCAATATAGCCTTAAAATAACAAGCTATGAGGCACTATTTTGTGACATCCAGTTAACACCAGGGCCCAGAGCATCTGCACACAGACAGAGGGTGCAATCAGGCAAATTAAAAGTACCGTCCCCATAGCGTATTTGTCGGTTGCAATAATAGTCATTTATCTCATCCACACTGCAAGCCACTAAACACAAAGGGACAGTTAGGTCTACAATAATATTCTTTTCTACACCCCCTGCCAACCCGCCAGTCATACAGCACTTACAGATATAAGATTGTATTTTTCAGGAAGGCAGCCAATCAAATTTTAAATATTGGAAGTGAACTATTTGCAAGCTGTTGCCGTAATAGCAGATCTTTTAGACTGAGTGGAAGAGCGCGGCTAGCCTACATATTTTTTTATAAGATTAGACAGCTTTTCCAAAACAAATAAATGAAAGCTTTAATCCCAACCTAAGATACATTTGATAAACTAAGGATGCTTGAATGCCGCTGTCTCTGCTAATCTCGAGGAGAGCTGCCTGTTTTGACACTGAGTGGATATTTACAGGACTCTGTTGATATTGTGTATATTTGTTAGTCTGTATGTGGTTGGACATTTATATTTATTCATATATTGATACTGTATCATACATCATCCTATACTCTGTTTATTATACATAGACATTTTGTTGTGATAGCGCCCCTATTTACACCTTGGGTGTTATTGGTATTTCATCTCTGCTAATCTAATTCTTTTTACAGCCCGAGCACTGTACTATGGGGCATTATAGTTTCAAGTCCGCATTATTATTATTATCGGTTATTTGTAGAGCGGCAACATATTCCGCAGCGCTATAAACATAGGTGGTATACAAGATAGCAATTATAGGGATCAAATGGGTAGAGGGCCCTGCCTAGAGTTGCACTGTTGTAGTCAGCTCTTGTGAAGGTGATCTGCAAGCAATTGGGCTCTTAGGCTTACATGCTAGGGGGGGTCATGGCAGATAGCAATGGAGGAGAGGAACTGGTATAAAGAAAGGTTAGTGTAAGTTGTAATCATCCATGTACAGAAGAGACTTTAGGGAGCACTTGAAGCTTTCAAAACTAGGGGAGATTCTTGTGGAGCGAGGCAGAGTTCCACAAGATGGGAGCCAGTCTGGAGAAGTCCTGTAAGCGGGAGTGTGAGGAGGTACAGAAGAGGAGAGGAGGAGAGAAGGATGACATGAGTAGAGCGAAGGGGACAGGAGGTAGAGTATCTGGAGACAAGGTCTGAGATGTAGGGGGGAGCAGTGCAGTTGAGGGGTTTTTATGTAAGAGTGAGAGTTTTGTGTTTAATCCTAGAGGCAAGCGGAAGCCAGTGAAGGGATTGGCAGAGAGGAGCAGCAGATGAAGAGCAACGTGTAAGGAAGATGAGTCTGGCAGAGGCATTCATTATGGATTGTAAAGGAGCTAGACAGCTAGGGAGATCAGAGGAGGGAGTTGCAGTAATCAAGGTAAGAAAGGATGAGATTGTGGATTAAAATCTTAGTTGTGTCTTGTGTAACATCAGGTAACATTTCCTCCTAGAACACCGGTGGTCTTTTCATGCTGAAAAGGGAGTCTCAGTGCTTCAGTAAAAATACCAGTGTTTTAGTATAGCGCTAGTTGAAACCCTTGCTACATATACTTCCCTGTTCTCAGAACGGAAAATAAAGTTATTTTTGGATAGAAATAGTGTATATTGTGCGCTAGAAGAAAGCTATAGGGTTAATCAAATATTTTATGTATATCAAATGATCGTAAGTGAAATGAAAATATTTGCAAATTATTGCCAATACAAAAATAGAAAATAAAATAGAAAACAATTGTTATTTGTGCTTGCATGAAACAAAATCTTCAAAGGATAAATATTTTGAGCTTGTATGTAACAAAATCTTCAACAAAGAATAACTATGTTATAAAAAAATTAGCATTTTCAACAAAGGATAACTGATATAAAAAAAAACAGAATTTATGTTTACCTGATAAATTTTTCTCCTACGGTGTGTCCGGTCCACGGCTTCATCCTTACTTGTGGGATATTCTCATTCCCTACAGGAAATGGCAAAGAGAGCACACAGCAAAGCTGTCCATATAGCTCCCCTCTGGCTCCGCTCCCCAGTCATTCAACCGACGGTTAGGAGAAAAAGGAGAAACCATAAGGTGCCGTGGTGACTGTAGTGTACAAAAAAAGAAAAATTTTAAACCTGACTAAGCCAGGGCGGGCGTGGACCGGACACACCGTAGGAGAAAGAAATTTATCAGGTAAACAGTAAATTCTGTTTCTCCTACATTGGTGTGTCCGGTCCCACGGCTTCATCCTTACTTGTGGGAACCAATACCAAGCTTTAGGACACGGATGAAGGAGGGAACAGAAGTCAGGTAACCTAAACGGAGAGCACCACTGCTTGCAAAACCTTTCTCCCAAATATAGCCTCCGAAGAAGCATAAGTATCGAATTTGTAAAATTTGGCAAATGTATGCAGAGAAGACCAAGTCGCTGCTTACAGATCTGGTTCAAACAGAAGCCTCATTCTTGAAGGCCCATGAGGAAGCCACAGCTCTAGTAGAGTGAGCTGTAATTCGTTCAGGAGGCTGCCGTCCGGCAGTCTCATAAGCTAATCGGATGATGCTTTTTAGCCAAAAGGAAAGAGGTAGCATTAGCTTTCTGACCTCTCCTCTTACCAGAATATACGACAAACAAGGATGATGTCTGTCTGAATCCTTTGTTGCTTCTAAATAGAATTTTAACAGCACGAACCACATCTAGGTTATGTAACAAACGTTCCTTCTTCGAAACTGGATTCGGACAACAGAGAAGAACAACTATTTCCTTGGTTAATATTCCTGTTGGAAACCACCTTTGGAAGAAAACCAGGGCTTGGTACGTAAAACTACCTTATCTGTATGGAATACCAGATAGGGTTAAGTACACTGGAAAGCAGACAATTCAGAAACTCTTCTAGCAGAAGAAATAGCAACCAAAAACAGAACTTTCCAAGATAGTAACTTAATATCTATGGAATGTAAAGGTTCAAACGGAACCCCTTGAAGAACTGAAAGAACTAAGTTTAGACTCCATGGAGGAGTCATAGGTCTGTAGACAGGCTTGATTCTGACTAACGCCTGTACAAACGCTTGTACATCTGGCACGGCTGCCAGACGTTTGTGCAACAAAACAGACAGAGCAGATATCTGTCCTTTTAGAGAACTAGCTGACAGACCTTTCTTCAAACCCTCTTGGAGACAAGAAATTATCCTTGGTATCCTAATTTTACTCCATGAGTAACCCTTGGATTCGCACCAACAGATATATTTTTGCCATATCTTATGGTAAATTTTCCTGGTCACAGGTTTTCTGGCCTGCACCAGAGTATCTATAACAGGTTCCGAAAACCCACGCTTAGATAGAATCAAGCGTTCAATTTCCAAGCAGTCAGTTGCAGAGAAACTAGATTTGGATGTTCGAATGGACCTTGTACTAGAAGGTCCTGTCTCAACGGTAGCTTCCATGGTGGAGCCGATGACATATTCACCAGGTCTGCATACCAAGTCCTGCGTGGCCATGCAGGAGCTATTAGAATCACAGAAGCCTTCTCCTGTTTGATCCTGGCTACTAGCCTGGGAAGGAGAGGAAACGGTGTAAACACATAAGCTAGATTGAACGACCAAGGTGCCACTAATGCATCTACTAGTGTCGCCTTGGGATCCCTGGATCTGGACCCGTAGCGTGGAACCTTGGAGTTCTGACGAGACGCCATCAGGTCCATATCTGGAATGCCCCATAGTTGAGTTAACTGGGCAAAGACCTCCGGGTGAAGTTCCCACTCCCCCGGATGGAAAGTCTGACGACTCAAATAATCCGCCTCCCAGTTGTCTACTCCTGGGATGTGAATTGCAGATAGATGGCAGGAGTGATCCTCCGCCCAATTGATGATCTTGGATACCTCTCTCATCGCCAGGGAACTCTTTGTCCCTCCCTGATGATTGATGTACGCTACAGTTGTCATGTTGTCCGACTGAAATCTTATGAATTTGGCCTTCGCTAGTTGAGGCCAAGCCAGGAGCACATTGAATATCGCTCTCAGTTCCAAAATGTTTATCGGGAGGAGAGACTCTTCCCGAGACCATAGAACCTGAGCTTTCAGGGAGTCCCAGACCGCGCCCCATCCTAAGACTGGCGTCGGTCGTGACAATGATCCACTCTGGCCTGCGGAAACTCATTCCCTGAGACAACCACCAGAGGAGTGAGTCTCTGGTTTTCTGGTCCATTTGAATCTGGGGAGACAAGTCTGCATAATCCCCATTCCACTGTTTGAGCATGCACAGTTGCAATGGTCTTAAATGAATTTGAGCAAAAGGAACCACGTCCATTGCCGCAACCATAAGTCCTATTACCTCCATGCACTGAGCTATGGAGGGCTGAGGAATAGATTGAAGAACTCGACAAGCGTTCAGAAGCTTTAACTTCCTGACCTCTGTCAGAAAGATCTTCATTTCTACGGAGTCTATTATTGTTCCCAGAAAGGGAACCCTTGTGGACGGGGACAGGGAACTTTTTTCTATGTTCACCTTCCACCCGTGAGATCTGAGAAAGGCTAAACCAATGTCTGTATGAGCCCTTGCTTTGGGAAGGGACGACGCTTGTATTAGAATGTCGTCTAGGTAAGGTGCTACTGCAATGCCCCTTAGCCTTAGCACCGCTAGAAGGGACCCTAGCACCTTTGTGAAAATTCTGGGAGCAGTGGCTAAACCGAACGGAAGAGCCACGAACTGGTAATGTTTGTCCAGAAAGGCGAACCTCAGGAACTGATGGTGATCTTTGTGGATAGGAATATGCAGGTACGCATCCTTTAAGTCCACGGTAGTCATGTATTGACCCTCCTGGATCGTTGGTAAAATTGTCCGAATGGTTTCCATTTTGAATGATGGAACTCTGAGGAATTTGTTTAGAATTTTTAAGTCCAGAATTGGCCTGAAAGTTCCTTCTTTTTTGGGAACTACAAACAGGTTTGAGTAAAAACCCAGTACTTGTTCCGCTGTTGGAACTGGGTGTATCACTCCCATCTTTAATAGGTCTTCTACGCAACGTAAGAATGCCTGTCTCTTTATCTGGTCTAAAGATAAGAGAGACATGTGGAACCTTCCCCTTGGAGGAAGTTCCTTGAACTCTAGAAGATACCCCTGAGAAACAATTTATAGTGCCCAGGGGTCCGGAACATCTCTTGCCCAAGCCTGAGCAAAGAGAGAAAGTCTGCCCCCTACTAGATCCGGTCCCGGATCGGGGGCTACCCCTTCATGCTGTCTTGGTAGCAGCAGCAGGCTTTTTGGCCTGTTTTCCCTTGTTCCAGCCTTGCAATGGTTTCCATGCTGGTTTAGGCTGGGAAGTGTTACCCTCTTGTCTAGAGGCTGCAGAGTTAGAAGCCGGTCCGTTCCTGAAATTGCGAAAGGAACGAAAATTAGACTTATTTTTTGCTTTGAAAGGCCTATCCTGTGGAAGGGCATGGCCCTTTCCCCCATTGATGTCTGAAATAATCTCCTTCAATTCTGGCCCGAAAAGGGTCTTACCTTTGAAAGGAATATTAAGCAATTTTGTTTTGGACGACACATCCGCCGACCAAGATTTTAGCCAAAGCGCCCTGCGCGCCACTATTGCAAAACCTGAATTTTTCGCCGCTAATTTAGCCAATTGAAAAGCGGCATCCAAAATAAAGGAATTAGCCAACTTTAGTGCGTGAATTCTGTCCATGACCTCATCATATGGAGTCTCCTTTTGGAGCGAATTTTCTAGTTCATCGAACCAAAAAAGACGCCGCCGTGGTGACAGGAATAATGCACGAAATTGGTTGAAGAAGGAAACCTTGCTGAACAAAAATCTTCTTAAGCAATCCTTCCAATTTTTTATCCATAGGATCTTTGAAAGTGCAACTGTCCTCTATAGCAGTGTTTTTCAACCAGTGTGCCGTGGCACACTAGTGTGCCGTGAGAGATCCTCAGGTGTGCCACGGCAGACTGACAACAGTGTGATATATTTTTTAAACTTTGCTTGTTTTTTACTCCCAGTGCAGGGGTAGTTTGTAGGAGGCATGGCATAACAGCACAATACATACAGTATGTGTGTGTATGTAAATAATATATATATATATATATATATATATATATATATATATATATATATATATATATATACACACTGTATTAGGCTACAATGTGTGATTTTTTTTAACATTTTGGGATGGTGGCGTGCCACAGGATTTTTTAATGTAAAAAAGTGTGCCACGGCAAAAAAAAGGTTAAAAATCACTGCTCTATAGGAATAGTTGTGCGCTTAGCCAACGTTAAAACTGCCCCCTCTACCATGCATCCCTCCTGGGGTCGACAATGGGGAACATTTTCTTAATATAGGAGGGGGAACAAAAGGTACACCTGGCTTCTCCCACTCCTTAGACACTATGTCCGCCACCCTCTTGGGTATCGGAAACGCATCAGCGTGCACTGGGACCTCTAAGAATTTGTCCATTTTGCATAGCTTCTCTGGAATCACCAAAGTATCACAATCATCAAGTGTAGCTAGCACCTCCTTAAGCAGAGCGCGGAGATGTTCTAGCTTAAATTTAAATGCCACAATATCAGGTTCTGCCTGCTGAGAAATTTTTCAAGAGTAAGAAATTTCTCCCTCGGACAGACCCTCCCTCACTGCCAACTTAGATTGATGTGAGGGCATAACAGATAAATTATCTTCTGCGCCTACTTGCTCATCCTCTGTATTTAAAACTGAGCAATCACGCTTTCTAGGAAATGCTAACAGTTTGGATAAAAGAGCTGCTAGAGAATTATCCATTACTGCTGTTAATTGCTGCATAGTAACAAGCATTGGCGCGCTAGATGTACTAAGTATCGCCTGCGCGGGCAAAGCTGGTATTGACACAGAAGGAGAGGATGATGAACTAAATAAAAAGGGCACACTTTATTTCTGAATGATAGAAAAACATCAAAGAAATATCCGATCTTTATGAAATGTATACCCCAGTGTCTTAATGTTTTGAAAGTATTGCACACCAATTTTCAAGCCACTTAACCCCTAAATGTCCAAACCGGAGCTAAAGTAACAATTAACCGGTTTAAACACACTACAGTCCCTGCCACAGTCTTTGCTGCGGTGTTTACCTTCCTTAGGGGTTATTCACAACAGTAATAAGCCTCTCTGAAGTCCTTTTCTAAGCCTCTGGACCTTCCACGTGAAGCTGCATGAACTGCCCAGTGAAAAGTAACTGCGCAACTGAGGCGCGAAAATGAGGCCTCCTCCCTCTGCATTCCAGAGTGAAGGGCCCTTTCTGACAAGATTAGGTGTCTAAACGGCTGCCAGGCGCAAATAAAGTTCCCCAAAAGTGTTTCAAAGTTTGCAAAACACTCCAAATGTCACATAAACATGATAAAAACCAAACGACTTAGCCCACAATAGTGTCAACCAGCATAGAGCCCAAGTTATAAGCCTTAATTCTGTTACTGAGTCTAAGAAAATGGCTTACCTATCCCAGAAGGGAAAACTGACAGTCTTCTAGCATTACTAGGTCTTGTTAGAAAGGTGACTGATCATACCTGAAGTAGATAAGCCTGCAAACTGTTCCCCCCAACTGAAGTTCTCTGGTTTCAACAGTCCTGCGTGGGAACAGCAATGGATTTTAGTTACTGGTGCTAAAATCATACTCCTCTTAACAGAAATCTTCATCACTTTCTGTTGTAGAGTAAATAGTACAAACCGGCACTATTTTAAAATAACGAACTCTTGATAGAAGAAATAAAACTACAACTAACACCACATACTCTTTACCATCCCCGTGGAGATGCTACTTGTACAGAGCGGCAAAGAGAATGACTGGGGGGCGGAGCCAGAGGGGGGGCTATATGGACAGCTTTGCTGTGTGCTCTCTTTGCCATTTCCTGTAGGGAATGAGAATATCCCACAAGGATGAAGCCGTGGACCGGACACACCAATGTAGGAGAAATAGTTTGAAAAAAAAAAAGGAGTATTATTTGTGGTTTCATAAAACCAAATCTTCAACAAAGGATAACTATAATTTGTTATTATGTGCTTGCATGAAAAAAAATCTTTAACATAGGATAACTATGAAAAATAGAATTTTCAACAAAGGCTGACTATAATAACAAAAAAAATAGTTGAATTAAAATGTGTTGTATGTGCTTATATAAACAAAATCTTCAACAAAGGATATCGAAATACCAAAAAAACGTTTAATAAATATTTATAACAATCTTATGATTGTATTGCTCATAAAAATTCTCTTTAAAATGTACATAATATGACGAGCCATTTCTTTAGTTTGATTGTACTATAGCAGGGAATACTTAAAACTCCAGTCCCATGCTGAAGAGTACTACCCTCCATAAGAGACCATTGAAAAATTCTGACACTTCTCTGCCAACCTCTTGGGACGAAAGGCAAAGAATGACTGGGGGATGAGGGGAGTGGGAGGAATATTTGGCTGGGGTGTCTTTGCCGCCTCCTGGTGGACAGGTTCTGAATTCCCAAAAGTAATGAATGCAGCTGTGGACTCCTTCCATTTATGAAGAAAATTTTAACATTGCATGTTATCTAAATCATTTAAGTTTGGCTTTAATATGCATGTAATCTGATTGGTCCTCTGCTAAACTATCTAACACAGATCAGAGTGAAATAGATCTGCACAAGGACCCATGTGTGAGGAAGGAGGGGCAAGCAGTAAAGTAATAATGATATAGTTTTAGTTAAATAAAGCCATTTAATATAATTAAAAGTAATAATTTGTTTCTCCTTTCAATAAAGTACAGCTGAAAGGTTGATCAAATATGAACCCATTAAACTGGAAACAGTTCACCTCCCAATAATCTACATATTGCTAGTGGTATATAACTAAATCAGTCATTTTCTGATATAATGGGGGGGGGGGGGAAGTATTAAAAAAATATAACCTTTATGTTTAAATTGATTTAAGAGAGTCCTACTGCTAGTGATTTTAGTCATGATTTCAATCAATTTGATTTCAATCAAATCCACCCTGGTAACACATACCTTTCTAAACACTTTATTAAACTGGAAGGATGTTTCTTCAGTGTGGGTAACACCATGATACTTTCGCTCCTGAGCAAAGACAAATGCCCAGAGTCACTGGTTTCTAAAATGTTACCCCTTGCTCCTAAATTCCATATATTTATATACAAATAACACTGTCTAGCTCCTTGAAGTATGTCTGGCTCCTAAATAATCTTACTAGCTCCTAATTAAATAGATTTGTCAACCCCTGCACTCATTAACCCCTTTTCCCAATACGACGTATACCCAAGGCAGAACATGCTGTGATCTGAGATGTCATTGCAGAAAATTCAGCATGGCAGCAGAAAGAACAGGACACATACTGTTAGCACTTGCTTTGCAGTGCTGCTCCACATAAGGCTGTTCTCATCAAAAAGGACTTTGCGCTGGCTGTACTGTGTAAGTTTCCATTAACAGTGCAGCCAGAACACAGTGCTGATTGAAAAAGCAGTCAAATACAGAGCAGTGCCACAAAGATTGATCCGTGGCTCCATGAGATTTTTTTCAACCCCGCCCCCTAGCCTTTCCTAGTCTGCATAGCTGTGATCCCAGTATGTAAGACGTTCTTGTGAGCAATGTTCTTTATTTACATTTTTACCTTATAATTATGTGATTAGAGCAAAGAAAACAAATTTATTCAAGAGACATTTAAAAATGTTAACTTTTTATTTTCTTTGCATCTAATAACTAGACATTGCAAATGAGGGGGCGTACGCTAGTGAGCGAACACATGCGCGCTACATCATGACACTGCCACGAGAACATACAATCACAGTTTAACCCCTTCACTGCTCAGACATTTTACCCCACACAAAGCAGCTTTAAACGCAGAGTGCACAAAAACCAGAGTGTCAGTTTTTATTGAGTTTTCCGCAAAACGTAGCCACCAGATACAGATTGATTTAAAACAAAACAAACTTCTGATTTAACAGGTGACACAAAAAACAAAAATAATTTGGGATAGTAAGTTAAGTCCTCCTATATAGAGCTTCCCATAATGTCACTCATTTCTCCAGATATCAGAGACTTGAACTTTCTCAGGGAAACAGGGATCCATGAGCCCCTACAGAGACGCTAGTGGCTGGATTTTCGTTACTATGCTCTATTGTGAGAGGTTGTTTAGGGCCTAATCATTACTTCCTTATTGATCCCAGTCGTAGAAGTGTGAATTTTCATTTGTAAGAGGAGACTGCGCATGTGGCAAGGGGCTCCTCAAATGGGAAGTAAATGCTGTATCTGAAGAAAGTTTCTATTTAGATTCTTATGTTAAAAACGGACATTAAGCACTTTGAGGTGGTTCTATAAAATAACTCTTACATACAACTCTGCAATATACTTTATTTTCTCCCCTTTTCTTGTAATTCTATTCTGTTAGAACAGGAAGTGCAAAACACTGTTATATCCACACAGCCATTGGCTGCACACTCCAGTGACCTATTTACAACTGTCCCTAATTGGCCTCAGCAGAGAAGGTAACTTAAGTTACAACATGGCAGTTCCCATTGTTTTATAGACACTAAAACGTTACACTTATTTTGTCTATATTTAAACAGCTAATGAAACTTTATAAAAAAAATACATCTACAGGTTATTCTCAGACTAATCTTTCCTTTAAATACATCATTCTATCTAGAATTTTAGTATTTGATGTCCCTTTAAAGCTAGAGGAAATGTGTTTGTGCTCAACCAATAGTTCTGTATTTAATAAGTAAATAAATCTATCATATACACAAATCAGATTAGAAACCAATTTATTGTATGCTGTATTGTATGCTGACTTTGGAGGATAAGAAAACCTGCCTGTGAGAGGGTAACAGATGGCCGCACACCCTGTCTGCAAGTAGTGCGTGACACAGACATCGTTCCACAGTCCATATGATCTTACCTGAGCCCCCTCTTCCAGCCTGGGCGGTCTGATGCTTGATAGATGGATGGTTTTGTATTCTCCAGAGTTCAGCTTCACCACCATTGCATCGGCATTTAACACCTGCACCACCTGCAAGGTACAAAGGCAAAGCTTAGCAAATAAGTCACCACTGACAGATACAGAAGTATCACAATACGTTTTCTACCAGCGCAAGTATTAAACTGATAACCCCCGGTACAGCCGCTAACAATACGTAATATACGCTCCTGACACTTGTGTCCATAGAGAACCACAAGTGAAGGGCACGTGTCATGTAAAGAGCAGTGAGGAACATAAGAGCCATTACTGATATTACGGTAGTATCACAGATTGCTGCTAAGATATGAAAATTAAACATAAAATAATTTTGCACTAAACAAAAAAAAAAAAAGCATTGAAACTGTAGAAGACAGTTAAAAAAAATTATGAAGTAAATAAAATTAATTTAAGAGGTTTATCATCACTTGGCCACAAAAAAAAAAAAAAAAAAAAAAATCTGACCGATCCCCTGCAGCCCCCCCCCCCCCACATCAGACTAGACCCCCTGCAGACATAGTCAGCTACATACCCATATAATTTCACTTATCCCCACATTAAACCTCATAACAGACCCATGGACTTGCAGCCCTCTACATTCCAACATCAGATCATAGCCCTAGTCCTGTAGCCCCTCTATTAGCCACATACAAAACAGAGCATGACCCTTGGGGTTGCATCTACATTCTGAGAAATAACTACATCAGACCCATGACTCTTCACCCTCTTTCAACTCAGTAACATCACATCAGACAGACCACCCAGACACTGCATTCCCCTTATTTCAGTTACATTACAACACATATCCCCTGACCCTGCACTTCGCCTATCTCAGCTACATAACCACATAGACCCCCTGACCCTGCACTCCCCCTATCTCAGCTACATAACCACATAGACCCCCTGCACTCCCCCTATCTCAGCTACATAACGACAGACCCCCTGACCCTGCACTCCCCCTATCTCAGCTACATAACGACATAGACCCCCTGCCCCTGCACTCCCCCTATCTCAGCTACATAACCACATAGACCCCCTGCCCCTGCACTCCCCCTATCTCAGCTACATAACCACATAGACCCCCTGCACTCCCCCTATCTCAGCTACATAACGACAGACCCCCTGACCCTGCACTCCCCCTATCTCAGCTACATAACCACATAGACCCCCTGCCCCTGCACTCCCCCTATCTCAGCTACATAACCACAGACCCCCTGCACCTGCACTCC
Organism: Bombina bombina; assembly: GCF_027579735.1. Lineage (NCBI taxonomy): Eukaryota > Metazoa > Chordata > Amphibia > Anura > Bombinatoridae > Bombina > Bombina bombina. The sequence continues at coordinate 19,137,320 of NC_069504.1, read as the reverse complement.
ACCTATCTCAGCTACATAACCACAGACCTCCTGCCCTGCACTCCCCCTATCTCAGCTACATAATCACAGACCCCCTGCCCCTGCACTCCCCCTATCTCAGCTACATAATCACATTATATGCCCCCATCAGCTAATACACTCCCCTTAAAACCTCAGATCACATCCATGGACTTGCAGTCCTTTACATACGTAGATGAGATCCAACCCTGCAGCCCCTCTCTATTAGCCATACACACACCAGAACTTAAGACCCCTGGAAGGGGAAAATTAAACTGAGCCAACTTAATTCCGGAGGACAATTATAAGTAGATTCCTACTTAAAGAACAGATAGCCGTACATGGGTCTTAGAAGCATAGAGCACCTATAACATTCAGCACTTCCAGAGGACTCGCTATGTGCAAGAACTAGAGGAACAACTCATTTATAAGATTTCTTTTCTTGTCTAAATCTAACCAGACTTGTAAATGTAATTACAATAGGAAAGTTTAAAGAAAGCAGGTTGTGCGGCCTGTGCTATACATTTGTTTCATTTCTTGCAAACAAATCTTTATAAACATGCACATGCCAGTAGTTTCAGAAAGCGCTTGCACGGGGAATGTCATCCTCAGTAACAGCTTCTTACCAATAAAAAGGGGAGGCGGTGCATGAAATTATACACAGCAAAGCCATCATGGTACGAATCTGCTCTAATACTGAAATATAATCCTTTTTATTCAGAAGTCAGCCAGGTCGGAACTGTAGAAAAACCTTCCTATCTTCCCCAGAACATAAGTGAGCAGGGTGCCGGGGGTCTAGGTTTGTCTAGGCACAGTAAATGGCTTATGATTACCCATAAGGACCCAAGCGCATTACAGACGGATTCTACAATAGTCACCAGGTAAGAATGTAAAGGTGAAGCACCCAAACCCCACTATACAGCAGAGCCAGTAACAAAAGGACGGTGCCCAGCAGCTATTCCAAATGCACAATAGGAGCCAAATCGCACTACAACACAGCCAGCTCTTCCAGTGTGTGCGTCGTTATGTGAAACTATAGCAGGACATAAACCCGCCAGCGCTTCTTCAGCGTAAACAGGACATAAGGCAGAATACAATTTACTTCTATTATCACATTTATTCTTTTTAGGGAACAAGATTCTACTGAGCATGTGCACAAGCTCGCTCACAGGGTATACTATACTAGTCTGACATTTTTGTCAGAGGGAAAAAAAAAAAAAAATCTACTGCTTATTTGAAATGCAAAGCAAGTGCTAATGCATTGTCTTTTTATTATGTAATTCCACTGCATGGAGTGGTCCTTAATGAATATGGAAACATAGACATTAAAGCGGTAGTCAGTGTGACAGTGCCATATATAGCTCAGTACTGAGGGATGTAGGGGAAGTGCCAGGGAACAAGAGGGACAGGAGAACTGGTCTAAAGGAGAAGAGGTGACCTCTGACCCAGCATGTTTCTCTTCACATAACCACATTACACCTGCCACTAACCCTGTGTTCCTAGTGTGACCGGCTGCATTAAAGGGATTTTCTTTTGGATTGGAGACTTCATCTTTTCACCGGCTGCAGATGCATCTAAACATGCGTATTCCTCTGCACGTGCCAGGTGTGACCAGCTGCACAGGTGCCTGATCCTGTGTGTTCCTCTGCACGTGCCAGGTGTGACCGGCTGCACATGCAACTGGCCCTACTGAAAGTTATTTTGTTACATTGGGATCATAAAATGCAGTGTGTATAAGTTATGTTTGAAATAAAAGTGCAGCTCATTCAGTAAATAAAACATTTGATTTTTAAAACTTTGTTTAAAAAAAAAAATAGAATTACAAAAAGTTCCAGATATGTTAAGAACACGTGAACTGTAAGGAAACTCTTGCCAATGCATGAGAACAGAGTACCCCTCCCGGGCAAATAGTATGATGGTCTTAATTTAAAAGCTTGCTGTCAATAGAAATTTTCAGTCATTGACAAGAGGATTTCAGAAGAATTGACTGTTCTTGCACGAGCTTAATGGACTTGTATTAGGTGTCATTCTATCTATAAGGCACGGTGTATTATTGGAGGCAGGTTACACTTCCTTACATGAAGATGCTGCTCGTAGAGAAGCAGTTTGTTATAATGTAGAGGTTACAGAAGGGAATCACTACTGGCACTTTCATCACTATGGCCGTCCTCAATTAATGCCATTAAGTATTTGTAATGTCATTAGGACCTCTGGCATACGATGGGTTTTGTCATCCTGGTAGCATTAGGAAAAGCAGATTACTTTTGACAGTATTTGCAAGTTGCAGTTTTCTTCTCAGAAGAAATTGCACTGTGGAAATGTTTCAAAATGCTGGCTATTGGTCTCACAATTTTACTGAGAGGGTAAAAAAAACTATTTAGTGGCCAGATTACAACTAAACACTATGTGACGTGGGAGCAGAACATCTGGAGGAATCAAGTAGTTCTGAAAATAAACTTATTCAACCCAATCATTTATACCAACAAGATGGATCACACAAGCAAAACAAACTATTTTCCGTGCAGTGCCCCTAGACACAGAAATGCAGATTTCTCTTTTATTTGAGAATTGCATCCCAAGTATATTCTTAGTTTTTGAATTGTATTCAAGGATTTGTGTATTAGTCTCTTCAGGGCAGAGAAACCACAACAATTTGAAACTTTACATAAAAACTCATCAGTCTTTCATAGAAGTCTTCATCAGAAATACTGGAGCTTTAAATACATAAACATTATTATTGTAAAAGAACACCCCATACATATCAGGGCCTTCTTATCTCTACTGGCGAGGCCATAGACTCACATGCTAAGCACCCCTGCTGTGTGCAAAACAGGGCAACAAAGGGAAGTAGGTGACTGGAAGCACTTGGGTGATAAAAAGGAAATTTATCCTTACCTGATAAATGGATTTCTTTTTCGATATGACGAGTCCACGGATTTCATCCTTACTTATGGGATTACGCCTCTTGGTCAGCAGGAGGCGGCAAAGAGCACCACAGCAGAGCTGTATATATAGCTCCTCCCTTCCCCCCCAACCCAGTCATTCGACCGAGTTAGGAAGAGAAAGGAAAAGCCAAGGTGCAGAGGTGTCTGAAGTTTAACAAAATATAATAACCTGTCTCATAAAACAGTGCGGGCCGTGGACTCATCGTATCGAAAAAGAAATACATTTATCACGTAAGCATAAATTTCCTTTTCTTTTTCAAGATACGATGAGTCCACGGATTTCATCCTTACTTGTGGGATACAATACCAAAGCTATAGTACACAGATGAAACGGGAGGGACAAGACAGGGAACTTAAACGGAAGGCACCACTGCTTGAAGAACCTTTGTCCCAAAAAACAACCTCAACCGAGGCAAAGGTATCGAATATATAAAATCCTTAGTAGCTTGCAAGTAGAACTTCAAGCATGGACTAGATCTGAATAATAAAGCAGACGTTCTTTCTGAGAAGAAGGATTAGAACACAAAGAAGGAACAACAATATCCTAATAAATGTTCTTTAATAGAAAGAAAACCAGGATTAGTACATAACACTACCTTATCCGCATGAAAAATAAGGTAAAGAGAATTATATAGAAATGTTGAAAACTCAGATACTCATCGAGCAAACGAAATAGTAACAGGAAATAAAACCTTCCAAGAAAATAACTCACTATCTATGGAATACATAGATTCAAGGAACCTCTGAAAGAACCTTAAAGGGACAGTCTACACTAGAATTTGTATGGTTTTAAAAGATAGATAATCCCTTTATTACCCCATTCCCCAGTTTTGCATAACCAACAGTTATAGTAATATACTTTTAACCTCTGTGATTATCTTGTATATAAGCCTCTGCAAACTGCCCCTTTATTTCAGTTCTTTTGACAGACTTGCAGTTTAGCCAATCAGTGCCTGCTCCCAGATAACTTAACGTGCACGAGCAGTGTTATCTATATGAAACACATGAACTAACACCCTCTAGTGGTGAAAAACTGTTAAAATGCATTCTGAAAAGAGGTGGCCTTCAAGGTCTAAGAAATTAGCATATGAACCTCCTAGGTTAAGCTTTCAACTAAGAACACCAAGAGAACAAAGCAAAATTGGTGATAAAAGTAAATTGGAAAATTGTTTAAAATTACATGCTCTATCTGAATCATGAAAGTTTATTTTGGCCTAGACTGTCCCTTTAAGATCTAAATTCAAAAGGAGGAGCAAGTGGTTTAAACACGGGCCTGACCCTAATCAGAGCCTGAAAAGGATTGAACATGTGAGACATGTGCCAGACGCATGTGTAACAAAATAGATAAAACAGAGATCCAACCCCTTAGGGAACTCACTGAAAAAAAACCTTCCCCAACCCTTCTTGGAGAGAAGATAAAAATCCTGGAATCCTAACTACTCCGTGAGTAACCTTCAGATTCACACCAATAAAAATATTTACACCCTAATTTAAGGTAAATCTTTCTAGTTACAGACTTACATGCCTGAAATAAGGTATCTACGACCGAATCAGAGAATCTCCGCTTGCATAGGATCAATCGTCCAATCTCCAATCAATCAGCTTCAGAGAAACTAGACTTGGATGGGAGAAAAAAACCCTGAATAAAAGGTCCTTCCCCAACAGAAGTATCCATGTTGCAGGGATGACATGTCCACCGGATCAGCATAGCAAACCCTGTGAGGCCACGCAGAAGCGAGGAGGATGCCCCTTCCTATATGGTTTGAACAACCACCCGGAAAGCAGCACAAATGGGGAAGATAGACATTCTAGGCTGAAGGACCAAAGAACTTCCCAGGCAGCTATCAGCTCGGACTGGGGCCCTAGACCTGGACCCGTAACCCAGAAGCCTGGCATTCTGACAATGCCATGAGATCCAAATCCTGCCAATCCCATATGAAAATCAGGTTGGAAAATACTCCCTGATGGAGCTCCCATTCTCCTGGATGAAAAATCTGTCTACTCAGAAAATCCGTTTCCCAAGTGTCCACCCCTGGAATATGGACCGCTGACAGATAGCAATAATGAGTTGCTGCCCACTGGATAAGCTTGGCCCCCTCAGCCCTGGTTAAGTAACACCTCGTTCCATCCTGGCGTGGACATATTGTCAGTCTTAAAAAAGATGAAACTCGGCCGAAGCCAACTGAGACCAGACCAGAAGAGCCTTGAGCTCGCACCGAGTACCAGGAAGTCTATAAAAAGAATAGACTCCTCCAGAGTCCACACACTGGATCATCTATTCCAGGGAACTTGATTTAGCAGAGACTAACTGAGGAGACAACTCTGCATAGTCTCCTTTCCCCAAGTATGCTTAACTGCATAGACCTGAAGTGGAAGCAACAAACGGAATAGTAAGGTACACAAGATACTGCTCAGTTGATCAACCTTAACAGGATGAAAGACAGAGTAGACCACACCGGAGACCGAATCTGCAACCCTTGGGTTGTCACAATGTTCAGCCACAGCGCCGTAGCATGCCGAGCTACCTGTCCGGCTATTGTGGCTTGCCGACACCAGCAGTCCGACTACACCTAAATACTAATCCACTGAAGACCGAGAGGTGGATTGAAGAACTAGGCGAAAAATGATAGAATTTAATTTCCTGATCTAAGTCAGAAAAACCTATATAGATATGGAACCAGTCACGATTCCTAAGAAAAAAAACTACCACTGAGCTTGGGACTAAGGAACACTTGTACAAAGACACCTGCTCTCATGGGATCACGAGAAGTATAACACCATGTCCGAGTAAATCCTGCTTGATGCAAGGATGACGCTGGGAAAAGGACATCAGCCAGATAGAGCGCCACTGCAATGTCTCATAACAAGCATCGCCAATAGCGATCCCAGAGACTCCGGAAGAACCCGGAACTATGGCAAGATCAAAAGGACCACGAATAGAAATGTTTGTCCAGAAAGTCAAATCCAAAAACTTGAGACGATTCTCGTGAATGGCACATGAAGGCACCCGATTTTAAATCCACCGTTGTCATAAAATGACCCACTAGGATTAAGGGAGGAATGGCACAATAAAAGTACCCCTCCTGGGGGGCGGAGCTAACTGCCGTTCAGAGCGGACGCTACTTCTTAGAGCTCCTCTATAGAAAAAATAAAAAAACTGACAAAAGCCTTATTAAAAACCTTTTTTAATCAGCTAATTGTGTTAGAGAAAGGGAGCAGTGAGACTTTTGCCTTTCTGAACCGAACTTGGCCGAGGTGATTGGGAGAGATTATCCGGACACAAAGGAACTAGCGGCCGTTGCCGTTTGAGAACTTTACCTAACAACTGCAGCACATGTGAGTTACACTTCGAGCCGCTCCACTCAACACGAGCCACAGTACTCCGCTCCGGAGCCCAGCTGGACTTCTGACGTACCCGGAGTAACACGCAGGGCACAAAAGACAAGCTTCGTGGCCGCTGCCGCTTGGAAGCCCGACCTCACAGCTTAGGACACCTTAGGCAACTTGTACTCCGAGCCGCACCGCCTGAGGCAAAACATCTTAGCCTGCTCCGGAGGGTCGGGGATCCGCTCCGGAGCCCGGCCAGGCTCCCTTCAACTGCATTAAGGGCAGCACATGAGGCACAGGGAGAGGGCCTACCGCGGATCAGACTGGTGCAACAACAGCAGTAAGTACCGGCCACATAGGCTCTGAACAACGCTTCCACAGCCCTACACACAACTGCCTTCTTACACAATCGCACATAGTGACTTATAGTAGCTGGGGCAAATAATTTGTGCTGTTGCCGGGTGCTTACACAGTTGGGCGCGAATCGCCATTTTTAGTTCCGGCACCAGCATAGTGCAGAGCACCAGACATTACTACAGACCACACTTTCTACAACTAACCTTCTGCCCAATTACTCCCAGGGGCCTGTGTGAGAAAGTACTTTGCTATCTTCATATAGGGGAAAAAGACTTGTGGTATCCAGCTACTATTTTGCATATTATTGTAAACCGGCCCAGTGAGACAACTCAGTCCTACTAACCACGTGGGCTCTACATTAATCATAGGCATTTCCTCCAGTGGTCCTAGCTGTACCGGAGACATGAGCTGCTAGCAAAAAAAAAATAAACATACACCGGAGGCATTTAAACCTACACAATACAAAAAGGCGCCAAAATCTGCCATCTTTCCTCCTTCTCCCTGCTTCTTTGCAATGGCTGTATAGACTACTGTTAAGGGACACCTAACTTCAGCTCTCCCCCAGTGGCAGATAGAAATTTAAAATTCTGTGATCTGGAAGGCTGGCTAAATAACTTTAACTGTGAGTAGGCAATTGTACACCTTGCGCTAAAATTTCTTTTTTATCCAGGCCTGATACACACATATTGCTATTATATCACCAACATTACTGCAAGGACCAGCAATAATACAGCCGCTCAACTACCCACATATACCATCTTTGTCTAGTGCATAGATCTCGCTCTTGTTTTGCTAAGGAACCCACAATAGAATATTTACTAGTTGTGACTTTTTCTATCTGGTTGACAATCATAAGCCTGCTTTATTCTCTGCAAGTTTAAGGACTCAAGTGGGTTTTTTTTTTTCTCTTTAAAGTGGATGGATGCTATTTGTGCTTTAACTTCTAAAGTGAAACAGGGCCTGCTTGGACATTACACTAGATAGGATTACTTTCAGTAAAAAGTGCCCTTTGTTTAAATTTGCAGAACTTTCAGACCGACAATCCTCTCACAGCAGAAGGTGATTTTTGCTACAATAAAAGTTTTGCCCTACTCTCCAACTTGATTACCAGTATCCTTAGCTAGTCCCCTCCTCCCTTTCCCGCAGGTGCAGGGTGCCTGTGGGTCATACCCCCTGACCCTTTACCGACTTGGCCAATAGGAGGCATATCCCCAGGGGGGGGGACAGTATAACCGAGAGGTTCTACCCTGTCAACTTCTATCTACCCACCCTGACGTCATTCAAAATTGAAGACCCCACTCTGGATCATCACTTATTAACTCATCACTCCAATCTCTGGCTCTAATCCTACTTTTGTCGGTCCACATGGCTCACAACATGCACTAAGGGGCGGGGGTCCTTAGGGCCAAGGCATAAGATGATAAATTAAAGGAATGTGATCCAAGAAATTGGTCCTATATACCTTACTGAGGGATCTCTGCCTAATTGTATTACTTTACATTGTTGTTTCTCTGCTAAATCCCAACTATCTCTATCATGCCACAGGGCTCTAGGAGGAAAACCGCTAACCCTTCAGAATATAGAAAGTCAGTGGCGGATCATTTTAAAGCTAAGCCTGCTGCGGGGAGACCTGCGGCCAAACTTAACACCTCACAACAACTGTTGGGGAGTAGTCCTGATATGGCGGAAGCTGCAGAAATAGAAAACAGTATCCCTGGCTCTGTGGCTTCGGATATTGTCACTACCCTTACGCTGAGGATGAACTCCCTTCAGGAATCCCTTACCAAAGCTATCAGGAGCTCTAAGGCAGATCTTAGGAGAGATATTGGCGTCATCAGTGAACGTATTGAAGTTCTAGAAAAAAAAACAGGAAGACCTAACGGTAGAGCAGGGGAACTTGGCTAATCACTCACAGGTGCTAGTTGACATGCTGGACACGGTCGAAGCCAAGATGGCTGACATGGAAGATCGTTCCCGTAGGAACAATTTGAGATTTAGAGGTGTTCCCGAAGAAGTTACTCCAACTGAACTTGGCAAGTACCTTATTGAGCTTTGTGAAATACTTCATCCTCCAGGATTCCCTAACGAGACCCTAATAGACAGAGCACATAGGCTCCCCAGAGGGAGGAATGTCTCAGCGGAGAAACCAAGGGATGTGATCGCCAGATTCCACTATTTCACATATAAAGAACAAATCCTTAGAGCCATGTTTCAGCGTCCCACTTTGCCTAACAGATTTGACTCTATACAAATATTTCCAGACCTGTCTCAGTACACGATGCAAAAGAGAGGCACCTTTCGTGAGGTTACAAAATCATTGAGGCAGATGGGAATTAAGTACAGATGGGGATACCTCACTAAGCTACTGATTTATAAGGATGGTCGATTTTACACGGCTGATACCCCAGACAAGGGTCAACTTCTCCTCAAAGGATGGACCAAAAACACAAGCCAAAACAGAGAGAATAGCTCCCCTATTCCTAAAGAAGCGGAACAAGGCACCACCTCCTCCTCCATTCTAAGACCGACAGCATTTGAATGGAGACCTCTTGCTCAGAGAAATGCCCCCTCTAAAAGACAGAACTTATCACAACAGCTGTCATCAGATCAAGCAGAAGATCCCTCAGAAGATGAAGATTGATAAGTATATTTTTCATAACTGAATGTTCCTTGTTATATTCTGCAGGGGGGTGTTTTTGTTTATTCCCTAGTTGTATAATTGTGATAAGAAGGAAATGTTTTATTGCAGGACTAGAGACATTTAGCCCCACTTAAGGAAATGTTGCAGGGCCATGAACATATTATAAGAGACTCTTTGTCCTAGTTATCACGATCCTGATTTGGTACCAACAGCGAAAATACTTGAGTTATATATTTCTTTTGCAATGTTTATGATTATCTTTTATCATCTCTGCTGCTTGTTGCAAGTACTAGCGAGCCTTATTTAGAAGGCCTATGCAAGGAAATGTTACAGGGCCACGGACATACGATAAGAGACTTCACCCCAGTTATCATTATCCTGATTTGTTACTAACAACGAAAATGCTTGAGTTCTATGTTTCTTTTGCAATGTTTACGGTTATCATTTATCATTTTTGATGCTGGTTGCAAGTATTGTTGAGCCTTATTTAGAAGGCCCATGTTCACTTTATATTATGTGTGCCTGTAGAATTGAATTATGTAACACCCAGCAAATTAGCATAGTTAAACAGGTGATAAGACATGACTTACTACGTTTTAGGGTACCTGCCATATGTCAAGACCTGAACTGACATACTCCACCCTCCTAGATACTTATACCTGACTGTAATAGATCTCAACCCACAAAGCCCTGTAGACATGCTTACGCCCTGTAGGCACACTTACTAGATGCTGGCAGGGATACAAATGCAATCAAACACGAGACCGGTTAAGCTAGTATAATTGTGATAAGAAGGAAATGTTTTATTGCAGGAGTAAAGACATTTAGTCCCACTCAAAGAAATGTTTCAGGGCCATGGACATATTATAAGAGACTCTTTGCCCTAGTTATCAAGATCCTGATTTGGTACTAGCAGTGAAAATGCTTGAGTTATATATTTCTTTTGCAATGTTTATGATCATCTTTTATCATTTTTGCTGTTTGTTGCAAGGACTGGTGAGCATTATTTAGAAGACTTATGCAAGGAAATGTTACAGGGCCACGGACATACGATAAGAGACTCTTTACCCCAGTTATCATGATCCTGATTTGTTGCTAACAGCGAAAATGCTTGAGTTCTATGTCTCTTTTGCAATGTTTATGGTTATCATTATCATTTTTGATGCTGGTTGCAAGTATTGTTGGACCTTATCTAGAAGGCCCATGTTCACTTTATATTATGGATGCCTGCAGAATTGAAGTGTGTAACACCTAGCAAATTAGCATAGTTAAACAGGTGATAAGACATGACTTACTACGTTTTAGGGTACCTGCCATATGCCAAGACCTAAATTGGCATACTCCACCCTCCTAGATACTTATACCTGACTGTATTGGATCTCAACCTACTAAGCCCTGTAGACATGCTTGCGCCCTGTAGGCACACTTACTAGATGCTGACAGAGATACAAATACAGTCAAACACGAGAATGGTTAAGCTAGCAGTACTTAAGTTTACTGTTAGGGGCCCTAGGTAATTGGCACGTTGAGATTTAATATATAGGCCACAACACACCAGGTCTTGCTTTCGCACCCACCAGACACCTTTTCCCCCTGGCAAGTGCAGGAGGAAGAGATCCACTCAAAAGTCAGGAATAAATGAATATGACACTAGCAGAATCATAGTTACATATCAAAAGTATTTCTCCATTGTAGAAATAGCGAGCCTGACCCTAGCAATGAGAAAAGATCAATACGCTATTAGCTAGGCTACACTTATATACAATTGACTTTAGATGATTTACCAAGCTATATTCGATGCCTGATATATCTAGAGAAGATATTTAGTTCTTCACCTCTTGGCCCTAGCATACTCAGCCTGGAATCGAGGTTGAGAGCCATCAAACATTAGTGATACTTTGAGAGACACCTCAACCTGCCCTGCGGGAAAATGAGAACGCCTCTTCTAGTCCAGGTTTTAAAATACCAAACTGTTACGCATTGACAAAGGACCCGACTAACCTCTTTTTGTTTTATGTTATTTATATCAGTTATTTATTATCTTGATATGTCTGTTTTTGCACTTATAAGTATGGATTAGTTAAACCGTAGGTGGATATCAATAAGTAAGGTGTTTGACTAGAACAGAAATGTCTGATCAAGACAGCTAAGAAAACATTGCATGCCAATTTGTGTTTGAAAAGTTCTTGTTATAGACAGTTATGTCTTTGAGATCGCCACAACACCATACCAACTTATCTCGCACTTATGTTTGAAAAATGTTGTTGTGATCAGATAATGTTTATGAGATCATTAAGACATCAGGCTAGCCTATCTAATATGCAATCTCTTTCTCACTGACATGTGCACTTCTAACCAGTTACAGATAGATCCTACTCAAAGTCCACATACCACCTCTCCTTATGACTCACTTGGTAACACTAACCCACACAGGTACGTCTCGACGGAGACATATAGAACAGGGCCTGTCTATTCGAGACATGAGACGCCTTATTACGTGGCCAGATAAGACTTTACTTTCTTTCCTATCTATAATCACAGTAACGAATTAGGGATATAAAAAAGAAAAAGAGAAAGAGAGGGAAAAGAGAAAGGAATAAAAGAAAATCCTATGGGATAACACTCCCTCTCCCCCCCCCCCCCCCCCCCCGCCTACGGACTTTGCCTCGGCCCGGACCTCGCCCCCCCCCCTTTCCCTTTCCTTTGGACACCAGTTTATACGGTTGTTAGACTGTATCTCTCCACACCCCCGAAGGGTAACACCATAGCTTACCGAAAGTAAGCAAAAGAACAGATTCAATCGCACTCACTAAGTGACTTATTATTCATATCCTCATAATTGAAGGTCGGACAACAATAACCAAACCACACTAGCATTAACTCTCTGACCCCCCCCCCCCTTTTTTTTTTTTTTTTTTTTTTTTGTTGTGGCAATGAGCCCCGGTCTCAAATTTGTCTCCCTTAACACGAAGGGACTTAACTCGCCAGCGAAGCGAAGCATGGTACAATCGTACTTAAGGAAACTTCAATGTGATGTATCCTTTTTACAGGAAACACATTGGGCTTCAACTAATACCCCAGTTCTGAAATCTAAACACTACCCGGTGGTCCTCAACTCGATTTACCACGAGAAGAGCAGAGGTGTATCAATCTGTACTAGTACAAAGGTGGCATTTCAACAATTGTATGTGGAAACGGACCCAGAAGGGAGGTTTCTATTGGTGATTTGCAGACTCAATTCACACCTCTATACTCTTGTAAACTTGTATGCCCCTAATCAGGGCCAGATAACTTTCCTGCGTACAATGCTGCATTTTATAGATGGTCTGAAACAAGGCATGCTGATATTAGGAGGTGACTTTAATTTAGTCTGGGATCCCTATACAGACAAAAAAATCCCGAACAATAAAGTTTTAGATAGCTAGTCCACGGCCCCTAAATTTCAAAACCTCATATACCAGTCCGCGCTTTACGATGTGTGGAGGGCATGCCACCCAGAATCAAGGGACTATACATACTTCTCACCCCCTCACCGGTCGTACTCGAGGTTAGACTACTTCTTTGTTGACTCCTGGTCTATGAACAACATCACAAATTCTAGCATATGCAGTTGCCCATGGTCAGACCATGATGCTGTCGTAATGTCAATTGACATGGAGAGATCCGCATTGATCAGGCCATCATGGAAACTTCCGAAGTTCTTGTGGGAAGATACATCCTTTGTCCCAGAATTGGTAGACAAGATAGAGGAATTTTTGGAGACTAACAGACCTAATCAGACCTCGCATCAAATTAGGTGGGCAGCCTTAAAAGGCCTATATCAGGGGATTCTGTATCGCAAAGACATCTAGTATTAAAAAAAAGTGGGGGGCCCCACTAGGCAAACTAACCTGCGACCTGAGGACGAAAGAACGCCAAAATAAGCTAGCTCCTACAGCTAGCTTATCCACTGAGATCCTGAATTTAAAATCACAAATTAAGAGCCTGGAAGTGGAAAAATTTAAACGAGCCCTTTCGAGATTCAAATTGGTTATGTACTCCAAAAGCAATAAAGCGGGCTCGATGCTAGCGAATAAATTGAAACAGACTGGCTTGCTCCCGGATACCGTACCTCGTCCTCAAGGGACAAAAAGTACATGCCCCTGACGACATAGGGAAGGCCTTCGCGGACTTCTATGAGCGCCTTTATAACATTGACTCTCACGAGAAACCTAAAGTGATATCTCCTCAGGCCATCTCCTCCTTTTTGGAGAAATTAAATCTACCCACACTCTCGGAAGAAGATAAAGATAAGCTAGTTGAACCTATCACTGAGATAGAAATTGGACTGGCAATTAAGCAGTTAAAGAATGATAAAGCCCCGGGCCCGGACGGGTTCCCGGGGCAACTCTATAAAAAGTTACAGGCACAACTTAAACCCGTACTATGTCACGCGTACAATGAAATCGGGTCGGAAGGACAGATACTAAAAGAATATCTTGAAGCGACTATTGTCGCGATACCTAAGCCAGGTAAAGACCCATCTCATTGCAGCAATTTCCACCCTATTTCGCTCATTAACGTAGACACAAAATTATTCTCTAAAATTCTCGCGGACAGATGGTCCCCCTTGCTACCGTCGTTGATCGATACAGACCAAGTTGGCTTTGTGAACGGCCGGCAGGGACCGGACAATATGAGACGTTTGATATCTATCTTCTCCGAAGCAAAGAGACAGGACACCCCCCTTCTGGCCCTGTCATTAGATGCCGAAAAAGCGTTTGACAGGGTCAGATGGGAGTATATGTGGAGGGTCTTGGAGACGTTCGGTTTCCCACCCGAAGCTATAACCATGATTAGAGTCTTATATTCCGGCCCAAGCGCTAGGGTGAGAGGGTTGGGCTTTTGCTCTCCCCCCTTCGACATCTCTAATGGAACCAGGCAGGGTTGCCCACTGTCCCCCTTGCTATTTGCCCTAGTCATGGAACCATTGGCGGAGGCGATTCGTACGTCATCTGCTATTGAGGGAGTACCAGTGGGCCCCTGTCAGGAAAAAATTGCGTTATACGCAGATGATGTCACTCTCTTTCTCACGAACCCTCTAAGCTCAGTTCCGGCAGTCTTTACCGCCCTAGAACAGTTTAGTCTCTTGAGCTACTACAAGATAAACGTATCGAAAACAGAGTCATATAGTATCAATATACCTGGCGAACAACTTTTGAACCTACGAGAAACGTATGACTTCCACTGGTCCACAACGTCTATCAAACATCTAGGTATGCATTTAAGTGCGGACCTAGATGGTATTCTCTCTCTAAACTTCGATGCTCTAATTACTGAGCTACAGTCTTTAACACACAGATGGGATTTTAAGGAAATCTCTTGGATGGGACGTATAGCTACGGTGAAAATGTCGCTACTCCCTAAGGTGCTATACCTATTTCGATGTATCCCGTTGAACATCCCACACGGCACCCTACAGCAAATTCACCGGCTCTTTTCTAAATATGTCTGGGGGAAAAAGACACCCCAGATTGGCTACAAAACCATGCAGAGAGAGTTCTCTGGAGGTGGAGTGGCTTTTTCAAACATATTTCTTTATTATGAAGCTGCCAGACTATCGCAGATCACGGCCTGGGGCCCTGCTAGAGAGAAACCGAAATGGTTCAAACTTGAGGAATTACACCTACCTGAGGGCTTGGATCTTCCAAGCGTTCTGTGGGTTCACAGACACAAGCAACTAGTTGATAGGGTTACTAACCCCATAGTACAGCAAAATATTAAAATGTGGCATGAGCTCAGACATCACACAGAGATTGCCCCACACCCCTCGTCGATCCACCAGATGAGGGGTCTTCTCTGGGACCTCCCAAGTATCCATGTCGAATTCTGGATACAACATAATTTGGAACTGGTGGAGCATTTGTTTTCCAATGGCAAGCTTATGACAGTCCACCAAGTACTCGACTTACTAAGGGGTTCTCCCTTATGGCTTTACTTTGAATGCTGTAGGATACTTAGCTTGCTCCACTCCTGGAAATTTGGGACTCAAGATCTCAGACCCCATTCTAAATGGGAAGAGAGATGGCTGCTTGAGATGGGGACGGTGAAACCTCTTACATTCCACTACAAAGCCATGCTGCAAGATCATTCGGTGGGCCTTCATAGCCAAATCAAAATGTGGTGCAGGGAGTTAGCCTTAAACATATCTGACATGGAGCTGAAAGATGCGATCCAACTGACAAAAAAAACGATTCATTGCATAACGATTTTTGAAAGCTACATGAAACTTATGCTACAATGGTACAGAGTGCCTACTAAATTGTCGAAAATGTTTCCTAGTGTATCCCCAGAGTGTTGGAGACTATGTGGAGAGGAAGGCTCCAACTCTCATGTGTGGTGGTCGTGCCCAAAAATCAGATCTCTGGAGGGATGTTGAGACTCTTGCACTCTATGAATCTGACTATACAATTGACGCCAAGCTTGGCCCTCTTCCATATCCTGGATAAAGCCCTCCCTAAATGTAGCAAGCAATTGGTGATCTATGTGATGGCAGCTACTAAGCTCTGTATTGCTAGAGCATGGAAGCAAGTCGCTCCACCCACAATCTCGGATGTTTGCGAGGTAATACAATACTTGGCTAACATGGAGAAATTTGCATATAGTTCGCTGGAACGGATGGAGGACTACTGGGCAATATGGGAAGACTGGATTCAGATCCAGTAGACCCTCATGCTATTGTTCTTTCCCCTAGACAACTGGGTCCGGGGACACTGTGCACAAGTTGCTATAAAAAAAAAAAAAAAAAAAAAAAAAATATTTTTTTCCCTCCCCCCACTATTCCCTACAATTCCATTGCCACTATCACTCTCTTCTCTGTTTCCTCCTACCCTATCCCCTTTCTTACTTGGACTTCCCCACCACCTTCCATGAGATGACTCCTCTGCCCTTTACCCTTTGGCCTATCCCTCCCACACAACACCACTAAATGATCAAGATGAACTAGAGACCGTCTTGACACTTGAGATATGTGGTTATATTTGTCACTTACAACCTTTTTATCACAGATGCTAGAGTTATGTTCCACTATTTGAGATCCCTATGAAACCTGAGGATGCTTCTTAACAAATATCTAGAAATATACATTTTGTATATAGTGTACTTGGATGTTTATCACTCAGTAATATGTCTAGATGCCATATGTCAAACCTATGTACTTGCTTTAATGTCTTTGTGGAAAGTAATGTTTCCTCTCTGTTTATTGACTGTATGTACTTTTGGTTCTCAATAAAAAAAATCTTTTAAAATCAAGAAAAAAAAAAAAAAAAAAGTACCCCTCCTGAAGGACCGAACCGTTCTCACAAAATGGTTAGAGGATTCCCGTTTTACGAGAGACAGATCCTGGACCAGTATTAAAACTGGAACCATCACTCCCAGGTCTAAGAGATCTCCTGCACAGAGCAAGGACAACTCTCCTTTTGTCTAATCATCAGACAAGATTGAAAACAGAAAACTGCCTCTGAGAGAAAAACAACATTTGAGCTTAAAACCAAACTTAAAGGGCCATAATACCCAAATGTTTAAACACTTGAAAGTGATGCAGCATAGCTGTAAAAAGCTGACTAGAAAATATCTCCGGAACATCCCTATGTAAAAAAGAGATATTTTACCTCAAAAGTTCCTCAGTAGTCACCTCCCATTGTAAAGGATTTCTAAGCAGCATTTTAGTGTGTCTGTCCTGGGACATCTGAAGGGATGAGCATCGTGCACTCTCATCTTATTTCACCAATCAGGTAAAGGAAGTTTACAATGAAATCTCATGAGAGTCAAGTCAAATCTCATGAGATCACAGTAAAAGTTCATGACCTCAGCACTGCTGATGCTGATTGGCTGCTGTTCATTTCTTGATTTTTTTATTTTTTTTTACCTGCAGCTGGGAGCAGTTGAGTATAACTTTTTACACAGAACTTACTCTGCTGAGCTGAGGAGATTATGAGGTAAAATATCTTCCTTTTTTACATAGAGATGCTCAGGTGATATTTTCCTGTCAGCTTTTTATAGTTATACTGCATCAGTTACAAGTGATTTAGCATATGAGTATTATGTCCCTTTAAGCGAAAAACGGAGAATCAGCCCCCACATGATCCAATTCCGGGCCGGGACACGTTCTCCACGCTGTCTTCGATTCAACAGCAGGTTATGGTTTTGTTTTGTTTTTTTGTATCAAGCCAGGTCTCTACAAAGTTAGCTCCTGGCAAGGAATTTTAAAACTTATAACCGTAAAACAAGGCTCCAACCATAAGGTCCCAAAAACTGGAACAGAGCCCAATGCCCCCAGTTTAAAACTGGGAGAAATTGAAATAAAGGAATCAGCCCTATGAAATCCTTAATCCAGAATGTTACCCTTATAAACCCTGATGCGTGTCCCATTACTTAAGAAAAAAATATATTTCCTTTTTTTTTTTTTTTTTTTTTTTTTTAAATAGGACTACCCTCTAAGGGTATCGAAGTTCTTGTAGTGAAGTCGAAACTACACCTTTCCCCTTAAGGAGGGTCGCCCAGTCTCTTTAGCTGAGTCGGCAATGAAAAACAGTCTTGAAAATATAGGGAATGCCTAAGGTACCACATCCGTCTGAAACAGAGCCTCAGAAACATGGAGTAACTTTATAGAATAGTAATTCCTCTAGCAATGCTTTTACCTTGTGTAAAAGTATAGAATGCATCATAACCCCAAGTGGAATGTGAAGGAAATGCAAGGCACTACATGTGGGCCATAAAATTTCGATTGGAAACTATAGGAGAAATTTGTGGCCATGCGTTAGACTCCCAGACAGCAATCGCCAAAGAGGGAGTAGGTTCAAAAAGGAAAAAATAAATCTGACAATCAACTATTCTTGAGTGCGTTTGTTGCATCCTCAGTCATAAAGGATGAACTAACAAACAGCTGAAATCCATTTAACAGAACGCATAGAACAAGACGTTACTGTCTCTTTAAATCTATAGTAACTCAGTCTTGTGAGATTTAGTAACCACCCTACATCACAAAGGATGATTTGTGAAACAAAAACAGCCGCAATTCTTTTAATAAAATTTACACAGAAAAAATATTACTGCCTTTTTAAATGTTTTAAAAGAATGTTTGATTTCTGTCGTTCAGAAACAACTCAATAACATATTAACATTGCTGTAACAAGACATCGCTATGTACATCAAAAGCAAAGTCTTTACAAGGAACCGCAGAGCACTGCCTGTTGGTCATAAATTATTTCGGACACTATAGTGTAGAAAATTGTGGTTGTCACCAGACTCCTAACAGGCACCGCTTTAGAAGGAGTATTGACAATAAAAATTAACACAGGAAAATATGTTACTGTCACTTTAAATGTTTAAAAAGGATAACATTCTTCCTCTATATTAACTGGCAGAAATAAAAAGAGTGTAATATTTAAATCCTCTTATTTCTGTGTTAGAAATTATCCAAATATGTTAACCTTGCTGAAAATAGATTGCTATGTACATTAAAGCAACCCTGTCTTGAGCACACAATCCCTCTGAAAATTGCAAGGAACCACAGAGCACTGCATGTGGGCCAGGAAAAAAAATCTTTATTTCATGTGTACACTTGTTCCATTTTAAGTACCATTTTAAGTACAAAGATATATATATAGATATATATAGATATATATAGATATATATATATATATATATATATATATATATATATATTCTCACACCTCAACATACAAAAGCATACAAAAAGAAAAAAAGAAAAATAAAAAGGAAAAAAGTTTATTTTAGCAAAAACTTCCTCACACCTCTATCCCTCAGGCTGAGCTGAGGAGTCTTACCACACTAAGACCGTAGTCACTCCAGAAAATCAGCAAGTGATATCCGATTAGATCCGCTATCAGTAGGATGCGGGATTAGAAAATTTCAGCGATCCAACCGCAGTCGGCACAGAGATAGGCAGCAAGATCGCAAGAGGTCTAGCTCCGCATATTAAAGACAGAAGAGAGGCAGGTCATGTGATCAGACTAAAAAAGAAAACTGTCACTGTAAAAGTGCGCGTTTGTCCAAACTGCATAAAACTAAAGTACACCGCATTACATCTCATACCAATAAAGAAATATCCTATGGTTCCAAAATTGCATTAAATTACCCCTTCAGCCAGTCTCTCCACAAACAAACTAAGGGTAAACATTATTAACCCTATAACATTTCCATAACATATTACATATGCCAGTGCCTGCCAAACTGCGAACCTAACTGTAAGGTCTTTTTCCATTAAATGATCCACTAGAGGAATAAACCTCCAAAGTGCTGTCCTTCAATACCTAGAAGGCAAATGCACCTGTGGATCCAGCTGCAGGGCAGGAACAGCTTCTTAGGTAAGATAGATATTCAACTCTCTATCAGGGACCTAAAGAAAAAGAAAGAGCAGAGTAACCAACCCTGGCTTTCTATGAAGGGGTAGCAATAATGTTAGAAATAAAGCAAAGACAACCTCGCTGCTTTCACTTTCACTGCTAATAGCCACCATTACTCGTATTAAAAGAGATGGCCACAGCATAACCCCAATCCTTGCTTGCAGGGAAAAGTACCTATAAAAGGATTAAATATCTTCAGACACCATCTTCATACATCCTCCATTGACAAAGGCAAAGAGAATGACTGGGGATTATGGGTAAGGGAAGTTACACTTAGCTTTGCTGGGTGCTCTTTGCCTACTCCTGCTGGCCAAGAGTTGAATATCCCACTAGTAATTGAAATGAAGTCATGGACTCTCCATGCCATAGGAAAGAAATTGCGGCTCTAAAAAGTCAGAGTCGTCCAGGGTAGCTAAAACCACCTTAAGTAACAAACTGAGGTGTTCAAGCTTGAACCTGAAAGAAACAACTTCAGTATCAGCTAAATGTATAACACTGTCTGAGATTTCACCCTCAGATGCTACCAAAGTATCTTCCCCTTCAGGTGTGTGGGAAGGAACATTCGGAATAGCCACTGTGTCAGCAACCTTACTCACAGATTGATTACATTTCCTCCCTGCAGCATGGGAAAAGCAGACAACGCATCAGATACCGCTGATGACATTAGGGAAGCGATGTCTTGCAAGGTAACTCCAGGAGGAGTAATAGAGGTAGCGCAGAGCACTGGCTGTATGGACGCTAAACTTTGGGATGCTTGAGGAGAAAGCTGCAGCATATCTTTAACATTGTCGGAAGACTCCTGAACAGTATCCACCTTAGACAATGTTGGCTCAGAAAAAAGTCTATCCCTATAATGTATAGATCTCAATACATGAGGAACAGAAAGGGATTGGCGGTTCTACATCAGAATCAAAACAAAGAACATTTAACATCTTGCAGGGTTTCTTGGTCCATCTTTATTCACCAATAAACAGACAACTGATATTTAATTCAGAAAATATCCCCCAACAAAGGTTAAAACATTTATTACGGTTCCTTTAAATTTTAAACGAACAAAATAGCGGCTTTATTTTTCAACTATTAAAATTACACCTTAGCCTCCAAAATGACTGACAACTCTACACCTCAGCTTAGCATTGCTGAGGTGCTTACTTACCTGCCTCTAACAAAGTAAACTACTTTGTGACTGATCCGGACTCAACTCTGTAAACACTGCGGTCCATAACCGCAACGCTGCTGAATCTGTACCGCAGCTGAATTTACCCCTGGAGACACAAGAAGTGACAAACAGGGCTAGAAAGGCGCGCAATAGGAACTGCCGCCGTATCTAACTCCGCTCATCATGGGCGTAACCTTAAAACTCCCGATCAGTTAATTCAATTAACACAGCTGTCGGGAGTAAAGTATAAAAAACATACATCACCAAGAGCCAGTTCTCCTCGTCCCCATTGCCTTCTCTGCTGCCCTTAATAAATATTCCCCTGTCATAGGAATGCAATTTGTCACAATGTAAGTAAAAGTGCTATCCTTTTTCTCTGCATGTCCCAGAAAAATATAAAGTTAGCACTTACCTTAATACTTCTGCCAGGCAGCTCACATGGACACCTAACTTTACCACTTCTTTGCTCTAATGTAGAGAAAGAATGACTGGGGTTGGAGGGAAGGGAGGTAATATTTACCAGCTTTGCTGCAGTGTTATTTGCCGCCTCCTGCTGGGCAGGAGTGATATTCCCAATAGTAATTAGATGATCCGTGGACTCATCGTGTCATTAGAAAGAAATCAGCAAATATTCATTTAAAATCACAACTGGCTAAATGCTCCTCACATTACCCTTTCAACATACACAATCTCTGCTACTTCGGATATTCTACATCTTGATCCAGCCACCACCCCTAAGCTCTGCACTCGACTCCAGACATTTAGTCTAGGGATTTGTATTTCTAGACTACACATTAGGTCAGTATACCTATATATCTGAGACATACAAAGCCAGTATATGAGGACACTCCTTACCATTATGTATTCATGTTAATAAACTTATCTAAATTAATCAAAATCCTAACTATATTTGAAACACATAACTACAGTCCCTGTCACACACTGGTCCTTAGGTCTTGCTCTACCGTGATCTGGTAATATTTGGATGGTATTATATAAACCAGTAAAGTAGCACATCACTTCTACAGAATGACAAAAGGCAAGCCACGGCATTAGCAAAAAGAAGTAGCTAGTTTAGCTCACTCTTTGGTTGACTCTCAAAAAGGATAGTGAAATTAAATAGTTTTATTGTAAAGATGAATCTAGTTTGTGCTGATCATGAATCTATACCTATCATAACCTCCCTGCACAAGCTGCTAGGATCTACACAATTTTGTATGCAGAAACTAGTTATTCCTGGTTTCTTGCGCTCATTGCTTACTAATTAGATAAAAGGCCAATGTAGCGTGAATCCTTTCAAAAGCTTTAATTACCAGGGTAGGTAGGTTACATATCACAACTGGTAACTACTAAAGACTCTCTTAGACAGTCTACTAAATGCGTTGTACAATCTACATAAACTTCCATTACAGAGTGTTACGCTTCTAGAGCTTTATATAAAAATTGCTAACACTAAGCCTCGTGTAAACACGACAGAATAACTATATTAGAGGATCATAAAGGAGTCCTATTTTAAAAGCGAATGAGTGGTTAAAAAGAAAAACCGTTGATAATGATTATCCTGAATAAACTCGGAACAAACCAACTGGCAATTCTGTCCAGGAAGACCTTGTCAAACGTGTAATATTTATTGCAAGGATGTTGTAATTCCGATCGCAGATCCCTTCTCTTAGCCCGGCCTGAAACAGAACACTTACAGCCCCAAACCATATGCTCTGCTCTTGACTGCAGGTGAGAGATTATCAGTGCATTAAATGTGCAATTACAACTCAACTAGAAAACTGTGACAAAGAATTATAAAGAAAGTGGAGAGAGTCTGCTCCAGGGCTTGGCAGGTTTTAACACTACAAACAATGCTATCCTTGCTCTTTAGGTACGGCCATACGCAAGCAGGTGCTGGAGTTTTAGCCCAAACATAATAAAATTCAGATTCACACCATTCTCTCAGAACACTCATCCTCATATTTCAAGGACTCCATTGAAATGTGTTTAAAGCTAGAGCTTTGGTCTCCGGCAAAGTAGTTTACAAATAGACTGGAAAGCCCTCCCAGGAGAGGTGGTACATACTAACAGTAAGGGACTTCTGCTGACCTTAAGCCTGAATATAAAAAAAGGCTGTGATTTTTTGTAGCAGGTAAGCAAAGCACTGCATACCAAGTGATTGCGTTGTCGCATTTGCTTTCTACATTGTGTGACTGACAGAAAAGGGAATTTTTTTTAGCTTACATTTGCAAAAAGCTTCTACGTGATTGAAGGTCTGGCTGTAGGGAACTAAATGCAGTCACATCAGCTAATGCAGCATTAATATGCAGGCGGTTTCACAGAACACTGAAGTGACTGCTGCACATGAGGCCAGCAAACCCTCAGACTGGAGCGTCACATCACTCACTGCACAGATATACAGGGTCTTCAAACAGACTATGTGATCATACTTTCTCACATTCCCTCACACCCTTTTGCTTTACTTTCCAAGAAAGCTAATCAGCCCTTTCCTGTGAATTGCTATTGAAAATGTAACTTTACCAAGAGCATTCCACAGCCTACATGGTGCAGTGAGACCGTTCTGTGATGTGTCAACACTGCCCCCTAGAGGATGCCAGAATGACAAGTTTGTATTTGTAGCACTTTCCTCCGTACAAGACCAAGAGAAAAAGTCTGTATTGTGCAGATACAGCAGAAGATAAACAGTGCAGAACTAGTGAGCCATACACAGCAGAAGATAAACAGTGCAGAACTAGTGAGCCATATACAGCAGAAGATAAACAGTGCAGAACTAGTGAGCCATACACAGCAGAAGATAAACAGTGCAGAACTAGTGAGCCATACACAGCAGAAGATAAACAGTGCAGAACTAGTGAGCCATACACAGCAGAAGATAAACAGTGCAGAACTAGTGAGCCATACACAGCAGAAGATAAACAGTGCAGAACTAGTCAGCCATACACAGCAGAAGATAAACAGTGCAGAACTAGTGAGCCATACACAGCAGAATATAAACAGTGCAGAACTAGTGAGCCATACACAGCAGAAGATAAACAGTGCAGAACTAGTCAGCCATATACAGCAGAAGATAAACAGTGCAGAACTAGTGAGCCATACACAGCAGAAGATAAACAGTGCAGAACTAGTCAGCCATACACAGCAGAAGATAAACAGTGCAGAACTAGTCAGCCATATACAGCAGAAGATAAACAGTGCAGAACTAGTGAGCCATACACAGCAGAAGATAAACAGTGCAGAACTAGTCAGCCATACACAGCAGAAGATAAACAGTGCAGAACTAGTGAGCCATACACAGCAGAAGATAAACAGTGCAGAACTAGTGAGCCATACACAGCAGAAGATAAACAGTGCAGAACTAGTGAGCCATATACAGCAGAAGATAAACAGTGCAGAACTAGTGAGCCATACACAGCAGAAGATAAACAGTGCAGAACTAGTCAGCCATATACAGCAGAAGATAAACAGTGCAGAACTAGTGAGCCATACACAGCAGAAGATAAACAGTGCAGAACTAGTCAGCCATACACAGCAGAAGATAAACAGTGCAGAACTAGTGAGCCATACACAGCAGAAGATAAACAGTGCAGAACTAGTGAGCCATACACAGCAGAAGATAAACAGTGCAGAACTAGTGAGCCATATACAGCAGAAGATAAACAGTGCAGAACTAGTGAGCCATACACAGCAGAAGATAAACAGTGCAGAACTAGTGAGCCATATACAGCAGAAGATAAACAGTGCAGAACTAGTGAGCCATACACAGCAGAAGATAAACAGTGCAGAACTAGTGAGCCATACACAGCAGAAGATAAACAGTGCAGAACTAGTGAGCCATACACAGCAGAAGATAAACAGTGCAGAACTAGTGAGCCATACACAGCAGAAGATAAACAGTGCAGAACTAGTCAGCCATACACAGCAGAAGATAAACAGTGCAGAACTAGTGAGCCATACACAGCAGAAGATAAACAGTGCAGAACTAGTGAGCCATATACAGCAGAAGATAAACAGTGCAGAACTAGTGAGCCATACACAGCAGAAGATAAACAGTGCAGAACTAGTGAGCCATACACAGCAGAAGATAAACAGTGCAGAACTAGTGAGCCATACACAGCAGAAGATAAACAGTGCAGAACTAGTGAGCCATACACAGCAGAAGATAAACAGTGCAGAACTAGTGAGCCATACACA
This sequence comes from Bombina bombina, assembly GCF_027579735.1. Classification (NCBI taxonomy): domain Eukaryota; kingdom Metazoa; phylum Chordata; class Amphibia; order Anura; family Bombinatoridae; genus Bombina; species Bombina bombina. The sequence continues at coordinate 19,112,294 of NC_069504.1, read as the reverse complement.
GCAGAAGATAAACAGTGCAGAACTAGTCAGCCATACACAGCAGAAGATAAACAGTGCAGAACTAGTGAGCCATACACAGCAGAAGATAAACAGTGCAGAACTAGTGAGCCATACACAGCAGAAGATAAACAGTGCAGAACTAGTCAGCCATATACAGCAGAAGATAAACAGTGCAGAACTAGTCAGCCATATACAGCAGAAGATAAACAGTGCAGAACTAGTCAGCCATATACAGCAGAAGATAAACAGTGCAGAACTAGTGAGCCATACACAGCAGAAGATAAACAGTGCAGAACTAGTGAGCCATACACAGCAGAAGATAAACAGTGCAGAACTAGTGAGCCATACACAGCAGAAGATAAACAGTGCAGAACTAGTGAGCCATACACAGCAGAAGATAAACAGTGCAGAACTAGTGAGCCATACACAGCAGAAGATAAACAGTGCAGAACTAGTGAGCCATACACAGCAGAAGATAAACAGTGCAGAACTAGTGAGCCATACACAGCAGAAGATAAACAGTGCAGAACTAGTCAGCCATACACAGCAGAAGATAAACAGTGCAGAACTAGTGAGCCATACACAGCAGAAGATAAACAGTGCAGAACTAGTGAGCCATACACAGCAGAAGATAAACAGTGCAGAACTAGTGAGCCATACACAGCAGAAGATAAACAGTGCAGAACTAGTGAGCCATACACAGCAGAACTAGTGAGCCATACACAGCAGAAGATAAACAGTGCAGAACTAGTCAGCCATATACAGCAGAAGATAAACAGTGCAGAACTAGTCAGCCATATACAGCAGAAGATAAACAGTGCAGAACTAGTGAGCCATACACAGCAGAAGATAAACAGTGCAGAACTAGTGAGCCATACACAGCAGAAGATAAACAGTGCAGAACTAGTGAGCCATACACAGCAGAAGATAAACAGTGCAGAACTAGTGAGCCATACACAGCAGAAGATAAACAGTGCAGAACTAGTGAGCCATACACAGCAGAAGATAAACAGTGCAGAACTAGTCAGCCATACACAGCAGAAGATAAACAGTGCAGAACTAGTGAGCCATATACAGCAGAATATAAACAGTGCAGAACTAGTCAGCCATACACAGCAGAAGATAAACAGTGCAGAACTAGTGAGCCATACACAGCAGAAGATAAACAGTGCAGAACTAGTGAGCCATACACAGCAGAAGATAAACAGTGCAGAACTAGTCAGCCATACACAGCAGAAGATAAACAGTGCAGAACTAGTCAGCCATACACAGCAGAAGATAAACAGTGCAGAACTAGTGAGCCATACACAGCAGAAGATAAACAGTGCAGAACTAGTCAGCCATACACAGCAGAAGATAAACAGTGCAGAACTAGTGAGCCATACACAGCAGAAGATAAACAGTGCAGAACTAGTGAGCCATACACAGCAGAAGATAAACAGTGCAGAACTAGTGAGCCATACACAGCAGAAGATAAACAGTGCAGAACTAGTGAGCCATACACAGCAGAAGATAAACAGTGCAGAACTAGTGAGCCATACACAGCAGAAGATAAACAGTGCAGAACTAGTCAGCCATACACAGCAGAAGATAAACAGTGCAGAACTAGTCAGCCATATACAGCAGAAGATAAACAGTGCAGAACTAGTGAGCCATACACAGCAGAAGATAAACAGTGCAGAACTAGTGAGCCATACACAGCAGAAGATAAACAGTGCAGAACTAGTGAGCCATACACAGCAGAAGATAAACAGTGCAGAACTAGTCAGCCATACACAGCAGAAGATAAACAGTGCAGAACTAGTGAGCCATACACAGCAGAAGATAAACAGTGCAGAACTAGTGAGCCATACACAGCAGAAGATAAACAGTGCAGAACTAGTGAGCCATATACAGCAGAAGATAAACAGTGCAGAACTAGTCAGCCATACACAGCAGAAGATAAACAGTGCAGAACTAGTCAGCCATACACAGCAGAAGATAAACAGTGCAGAACTAGTCAGCCATACACAGCAGAAGATAAACAGTGCAGAACTAGTGAGCCATACACAGCAGAAGATAAACAGTGCAGAACTAGTGAGCCATACACAGCAGAAGATAAACAGTGCAGAACTAGTGAGCCATACACAGCAGAAGATAAACAGTGCAGAACTAGTCAGCCATATACAGCAGAAGATAAACAGTGCAGAACTAGTCAGCCATACACAGCAGAAGATAAACAGTGCAGAACTAGTCAGCCATACACAGCAGAAGATAAACAGTGCAGAACTAGTCAGCCATACACAGCAGAAGATAAACAGTGCAGAACTAGTCAGCCATACACAGCAGAAGATAAACAGTGCAGAACTAGTCAGCCATATACAGCAGAAGATAAACAGTGCAGAACTAGTGAGCCATACACAGCAGAAGATAAACAGTGCAGAACTAGTCAGCCATACACAGCAGAAGATAAACAGTGCAGAACTAGTCAGCCATACACAGCAGAAGATAAACAGTGCAGAACTAGTGAGCCATACACAGCAGAAGATAAACAGTGCAGAACTAGTCAGCCATACACAGCAGAAGATAAACAGTGCAGAACTAGTGAGCCATACACAGCAGAAGATAAACAGTGCAGAACTAGTGAGCCATACACAGCAGAAGATAAACAGTGCAGAACTAGTGAGCCATACACAGCAGAAGATAAACAGTGCAGAACTAGTGAGCCATATACAGCAGAAGATAAACAGTGCAGAACTAGTCAGCCATACACAGCAGAAGATAAACAGTGCAGAACTAGTCAGCCATACACAGCAGAAGATAAACAGTGCAGAACTAGTGAGCCATACACAGCAGAAGATAAACAGTGCAGAACTAGTGAGCCATACACAGCAGAAGATAAACAGTGCAGAACTAGTGAGCCATACACAGCAGAAGATAAACAGTGCAGAACTAGTGAGCCATACACAGCAGAAGATAAACAGTGCAGAACTAGTGAGCCATACACAGCAGAAGATAAACAGTGCAGAACTAGTGAGCCATACACAGCAGAAGATAAACAGTGCAGAACTAGTGAGCCATACACAGCAGAAGATAAACAGTGCAGAACTAGTGAGCCATACACAGCAGAAGATAAACAGTGCAGAACTAGTCAGCCATACACAGCAGAAGATAAACAGTGCAGAACTAGTGAGCCATACACAGCAGAAGATAAACAGTGCAGAACTAGTGAGCCATATACAGCAGAATATAAACAGTGCAGAACTAGTCAGCCATATACAGCAGAAGATAAACAGTGCAGAACTAGTGAGCCATACACAGCAGAAGATAAACAGTGCAGAACTAGTGAGCCATACACAGCAGAAGATAAACAGTGCAGAACTAGTGAGCCATACACAGCAGAAGATAAACAGTGCAGAACTAGTGAGCCATACACAGCAGAAGATAAACAGTGCAGAACTAGTGAGCCATACACAGCAGAAGATAAACAGTGCAGAACTAGTCAGCCATATACAGCAGAAGATAAACAGTGCAGAACTAGTGAGCCATACACAGCAGAAGATAAACAGTGCAGAACTAGTCAGCCATACACAGCAGAAGATAAACAGTGCAGAACTAGTGAGCCATATACAGCAGAAGATAAACAGTGCAGAACTAGTGAGCCATACACAGCAGAAGATAAACAGTGCAGAACTAGTGAGCCATACACAGCAGAAGATAAACAGTGCAGAACTAGTGAGCCATACACAGCAGAAGATAAACAGTGCAGAACTAGTCAGCCATATACAGCAGAAGATAAACAGTGCAGAACTAGTGAGCCATACACAGCAGAAGATAAACAGTGCAGAACTAGTCAGCCATACACAAGATTAACACCTTCAAATCAAAGTAAAAGCATTTGGATTAAAATAATCCAGAACAGACGTACGACAAGAAAGGGGGTTAGAGACTCAGCAATATACCGCTTATTCAGAAGCATGCGCCTGGCAAACAAAGTGTTAAACTGATAGATGAGGGGAGCACAAGCACAGCATACAGCAGTAAGATTATTCAGTAGCGCACCGGAAGTGATTAATACTGTGCAGTATGTGCAGATTAGCGTAGTGCGAGATTAGTCAGTAGCGCACAGGAAGTGATTAATAACGTGCAGTATGTGCAGATTAGCGTAGTGTGAGATTAGTCAGTAGCACACAGGAAGTGATTAATACCGTGCAGTATGCGCAGATTAGCGTAGTGTGAGATTAGTCAGTAGCGCACAGGAAGTGATTAATACCGTGCAGTATGTGCAGATTAGCGTAGTGTGAGATTATTCAGTAGCGCACAGGAAGTGATTAATACAGTGCAGTATGTGCAGATTAGCGTAGTGTGAGATTAGTCAGTAGCGCACCGGAAGTGATTAATACCGTACAGTATGTGCAGATGAGGAGTAGTGTAGGGTAGTGTGAGATTACAGTCAGTAGCGCACCGGAAGTGATTAATACCGTGCAGTATGTGCAGATTAGCGTAGTGTGAGATTAGTCAGTAGCGCACAGGAAGTGATTAATACCGTGCAGTATGTGCAGATTAGCGTAGTGTGAGATTAGTCAGTAGCGCACAGGAAGTGATTAATACCGTGCAGTATGTGCAGATTAGCGTAGTGTGAGATTAGTCAGTAGCGCACAGGAAGTGATTAATACAGTGCAGTATGTGCAGATTAGCACAGTGTAGGGTAGTGTGAGATTAGTCAGTAGCGCACAGGAAGTGATTAATACCGTGCAGTATGTGCAGATTAGCACAGTGTAGGGTAGTGTGAGATTAGTCAGTAGCGCACAGGAAGTGATTAATACCGTGCAGTATGTGCAGATGAGGAGTAGTGTAGGGTAGTGTGAGATTAGTCAGTAGCGCACAGGAAGTGATTAATACCGTGCAGTATGTGCAGATTAGCACAGTGTAGGGTAGTGTGAGATTACAGTCAGTAGCGCACAGGAAGTGATTAACACCGTGCAGTATGTGCAGATTAGAAGTAGTGTAGGGTAGTGTGAGATTAGTCAGTAGCGCACAGGAAGTGATTAACACCGTGCAGTACGTGCAGATGAGTAGTGTAGGGTAGTGTGAGATTACAGTCAGTAGCGCACAGGAAGTGATTAATACCACGTAGTATGTGCAGATGAGGAATAGTGTAGGGTAGTGTGAGATTACAGTCAGTAGCGCACAGGAAGTGATTAATACCGTGCAGTACGTGCAGATGAGTAGTGTAGGGTAGTGTGAGATTACAGTCAGTAGCGCACAGGAAGTGATTAATACCGTGCAGTACGTGCAGATGAGTAGTGTAGGGTAGTGTGAGATTAGTCAGTAGCGCACAGGAAGTGATTAATACCGTGCAGTATGTGCAGATGAGCACAGTGTAGGGTAGTGTGAGATTACAGTCAGTAGCACACAGGAAGTGATTAATACCGTGCAGTATGTGCAGATGAGCACAGTGTAAGGTAGTGTGAGATTACAGTCAGTAGCGCACAGGAAGTGATTAATACCGTGCAGTACGTGCAGATTAGCACAGTGTAGGGTAGTGTGAGATTAGTCAGTAGCGCACAGGAAGTGATTAATACCGCGTAGTATGTGCAGATGAGGAATAGTGTAGGGTAGTGTGAGATTACAGTCAGTAGCGCACAGGAAGTGATTAATACCGTGCAGTATGTGCAGATGAGCAGTGTAGGGTAGTGTGAGATTAGTCAGTAGCGCACAGGAAGTGATTAACACCGTGCCGTATGTGCAGACGAGCACAGTGTAGGGTAGTGTGAGATTACACTCAGTAGCACACAGGAAGTGATTAATACCGTGCAGTATGTGCAGATGAGCACAGTGTAGGGTAGTGTGAGATTACAGTCAGTAGCGCACAGGAAGTGATTAATACCGTGCAGTACGTGCAGATGAGTAGTGTAGGGTAGTGTGAGATTACAGTCAGTAGCGCACAGGAAGTGATTAATACCGTGCAGTACGTGCAGATGAGTAGTGTAGGGTAGTGTGAGATTACAGTCAGTAGCGCACAGGAAGTGATTAATACCGTGTAGTATGTGCAGATTAGAAGTAGTGTAGGGTAGTGTGAGATTACACTCAGTAGCGCACAGGAAGTGATTAATACCGTGCAGTATGTGCAGATGAGCACACAGTGTAGGGTAGTGTGAGATTACAGTCAGTAGCGCACCGGAAGTGATTAATACCGTGCAGTATGTGCAGATGAGTAGTGTAGGGTAGTGTGAGATTACAGTCAGTAGCACACAGGAAGTGATTAATACCGTGCAGTATGTGCAGATGAGTAGTGTAGGGTAGTGTGAGATTACAGTCAGTAGCGCACAGGAAGTAATTAATACCGTGCAGTACGTGCAGATGAGCACAGTGTAGGGTAGTGTGAGATTACAGTCAGTAGCACACAGGAAGTGATTAATACCGTGCAGTATGTGCAGACGAGCACAGTGTAGGGTAGTGTGAGATTACAGTCAGTAGCGCACAGGAAGTGATTAATACCGTGCAGTACGTGCAGATGAGCACAGTGTAGGGTAGTGTGAGATTACAGTCAGTAGCGCACAGGAAGTGATTAATACCGTGTAGTATGTGCAGATTAGAAGTAGTGTAGGGTAGTGTGAGATTACACTCAGTAGCGCACAGGAAGTGATTAATACCGTGCAGTATGTGCAGATGAGCACACAGTGTAGGGTAGTGTGAGATTACAGTCAGTAGCGCACCGGAAGTGATTAATACCGTGCAGTATGTGCAGATGAGTAGTGTAGGGTAGTGTGAGATTACAGTCAGTAGCACACAGGAAGTGATTAATACCGTGCAGTATGTGCAGATGAGTAGTGTAGGGTAGTGTGAGATTACAGTCAGTAGCGCACAGGAAGTAATTAATACCGTGCAGTACGTGCAGATGAGCACAGTGTAGGGTAGTGTGAGATTACAGTCAGTAGCACACAGGAAGTGATTAATACCGTGCAGTATGTGCAGACGAGCACAGTGTAGGGTAGTGTGAGATTACAGTCAGTAGCGCACAGGAAGTGATTAATACCGTGCAGTACGTGCAGATGAGCACAGTGTAGGGTAGTGTGAGATTACAGTCAGTAGTGCACAGGAAGTGATTAATACCGTGCAGTATGTGCAGATGAGCACAGTGTAGTGTGAGATTAGTCAGTAGTGCACAGGAAGTGATTAATACCGTGCAGTAGGTGCAAATGAGGAGTAGTGTAGGGTAGTGTGAGATTACAGTCAGTAGTGCACAGGAAGTGATTAATACCGTGCAGTATGTGCAGATGAGCACAGTATAGGGTAGTGTGAGATTACACTCAGTAGCGCACAGGAAGTGATTAATACCGTGCAGTATGTGCAGACGAGCACAGTGTAGGGTAGTGTGAGATTACAGTCAGTAGCGCACATGAAGTGATTAATACCGTGCAGTATGTACAGATGAGCACAGTGTAGGGTAGTGTAAGATTAGTCAGTAGCGCACAGGAAGTGATTAATACCGTCAACAACTAGTACACTTGGTGATAGCAAGCGTCACCAGGGTACTTGTAAGAGGCGCCTAGGAGCAAAATAGGTGTACCACAGGATAAATATGAGTAATGGAGCAGTATGTTAAGGTAACTAGGTGATTCAATGAACCAACAATAATAAAGCAACAATAATATGCAAGGATATACAAATACAAAAATAGGCAAGGATATAAGAGGATAAACCAGAAGGCAGGTAAAGATGAAGGAATATGCAGACTATATAGTCCAGTAAATAATGAGTTAGGAAAGTCCTGTTATATGCAAATCCAGGGGGTATCAAATGGAGTGCATCCAGGGAAGGTAGGCCGCTCCTCCAGGGTGTCTTGCCACAACACAGGTAAGAGAATCAAAGGAGAACAGAATAGAGGAATAGATCAAAAACAGCTTGAAATGGGGAGCAATAGGAACTAAAGAATCCTACTCACACAATGTAAAGCACTGATGTGCAATACTATCAGTCCGGAACCACACGTCGTCCGGTAGCAGATGTCACCAGTGGGAATCCTTGTCTCACCAGGGAGAGTCCAAATATGCCCAGAATGGAGTAGTCAGGACGAGCCAATGGAGCAGGGATCAGCCAGCAGGTCCAGAGACTCAGTGCAAGGTGTTCGGAAGGTCCAAAAGATATTTCACCAAGGACAGAAATAATAGTTCAGCAGCAGATGGAGAGTTAAAAAAGTTTCAAATTTATTATAATAAAAACAGCAACGCGTTTCTCAGTGTAACACACTTTCATCAGGCTATACAAACAAACTCTCAGCTGCCATATTTAAAACCAAATTAGACCAATCATGAATCAGAAAAAATGCACACCCCAAAAGGAACATACCAAAATAACTGTGGAGGGGGTAAAAAATTCACATGAATAAAAAACAGAATTTATACTTACCTGATAAATTACTTTCTCTTGTGGTGTATCCAGTCCACAGATTCATCCTTTACTCGTGGGATATTCTCATTCCCTACAGGAAATGGCAAAGAGAGCACACAGCAGAGCTGTCCATATAGCTCCCCCTCTACCTCCACCCCCCAGTCATTCGACCAAAGGTTAGGAAGAAAAAGGAGAAACCATAGGGTGCAGTGGTGACTGTAGTTTAAACAAAAAATTTTTTACCTGACTCAATTGCCAGGGCGGGCCGTGGACTGGATACACCACAAGAGAAAGTAATTTATCAGGTAAGTATAAATTCTGTTTTCTCTTGCAAGGTGTATCCAGTCCACGGATTCATCCTTTACTTGTGGGATACCAATACCAATGCTTTAGGACACGGATGAAGGGAGGGAACAAGACAGGTACCTTAAACGGAAGGCACCACTGCTTGCAAAACCATTCTCCCAAAAATAGCCTCCGAAGAAGCAAAAGTATCGAATTTGTAAAATTTGGAAAAAGTATGCAGTGAAGACCAAGTCACTGCCTTACAAATCTGTTTCACAGAAGCCTCATTTTTAAAAGCCCATGTGGAACCCACTGCTCTGGTAGAATGAGCAGTAACAGTTTCAGGAGGCTGCTGGCCAGCAGTCTCATAGGCCAAACGGATGATGCTTTTCAGCCAAAAGGAAAGAGGTAGCAGTCGCTTTCTGACCTCTCCTCTTACCAGAATAGATAAACAAGGAAGATGTTTGTCTGAAATCCTTAGTTGCTTGTAAATAGAACTTTAAAGCACGAACTACATCAAGATTGTGTAATAGACGTTCCTTCTTCGAAGATGGATTAGGACACAGAGAAGGAACAACTATTTCCTGGTTAACCCCTTAACGACTGAGGACGTGCAGGGTACGTCCTCAGAAAAAAGGCAGTTAATGCCTGAGAACGTACCCTGCACGTCCTCAGTGTGGAAAGCAGCTGGAAGCGATCCTGCTCGCTTCCAGATGCTTTCCGGTTATTGCAGTGATGCCTCGATATGGAGGCATCCTGCAATAACCTTTTTAAGTCATCCGCTGCAGAGAGAGCCACTCTGTGGCCCTCTCTGCACCGGAGATCGGTGTCTCCCTGCGTTGGTGGGTGGGAGCCGGACCGGGAGGCGGCCATCGATGGCCCTGTTGATGTGAAGGGGGGCGGGATCGTGGGCGGGGGTGGCTGGGGGCGCGCACGCGTGCACGGGAGGGTGGCGGCGGGCGCGTGCACGGGGAGGGAGCGGGTGGGAACCGCTACACTACAGAAAATGTGGAAATAAAAAATATAAATAATAATGTCAAAATAATAAAAAAAAAAAACGATCAGCAAGGTGGTGGGGGTTTGTCTGTGTGTGTGTGGGGGGGGGGGAAGCTACACTACAGAAAAAAAAAAAAAAAAAAAAAAAAAAAAAAAAAGCACTTTTTATTGTAAACTGGGTACTGGCAGACAGCCAATAAGGCAGAGGGGAGGGTTAGAGAGCGGTTTTGGGGGGGATCAGGGAGGTTGGGGGCTAAGGGGGGGATCCTACACAGTAGCATATGTAAATATGCTAAAAAAAATGTTCATTTTTTTTAAAACCCTTTTATTTTAGTACTGGCAGACTTTCTGCCAGTACTTAAGATGGCGGGGACAATTGTGGGGTGGGGGAGGGAAGGGAGCTGTTTGGGAGGGATCAGGGGGTGGGATGTGTCAGATGGGAGGCTGATCTCTACACTAAAGCTAAAATTAACCCTGCAAGCTCACTACAAACTCCCTAATTAACCCTTTCACTGCTAGCCATAATACACGTGTGAGGCGCAACAGGATTTAGTGGCCTTCTAATTACCAGAAAGCAACGCCAAAGTCATATATGTCTGCTATTTCTGAACAAAGGGGATCCCAGACAAGCATTTACAACCATTTGTGCCATAATTGCACAAGCTGTTTGTAAATGATTTCAGTGAGAAACCTAAAATTGTGAAAAAGTTTACGTTTTTTTTTATTTGATCGCATTTGGCGGTGAAATGGTGGCATGAAATATACCAAAATGGGCCTAGATCAATACTTTGGCATGTCTACTAAAAAAAAATATATACATATCAAGGGATATTCAGGTATTCCTGAAAGATATTAGTGTTCTAATGTAACTAGCGCTAATTTTGGAAAAAAATGGTTTGGAAATAGCAAAGTGCTACTTGTATTTATGGCCCTATAACTTACAAAAAAAGCAAAGAACATGTAAACATTGGGTATTTCTAAACTCAGGACAAAATTTAGAAACTATTTAGCATGGGTGTTTTTTGGTGGTTGTAGATGTGTAACAGATTTTGGGGGTCAAAGTTAGAAAAAGTGTGTTTTTTTCCATTTTTCCTCATATTTTATCATTTTTTTTATAGTAAATGATAAGATATGATGAAAATAATGGTATCTTTAGAAAGTCCATTTAATGGCGAGAAAAACGGTATATAATATGTGTGGGTACAGTAAATGAGTAAGAGTAAAATTACAGCTAAACACAAACACCGCAAAAATGTAAAAATAGCCTTGGTCCCAAACGGACAGAAAATGGAAAAGTGCTGTGGTCATTAAGGGGTTAATATTCTTGTTAGAAACAACTTTAGTAAGAAAACCAGGTTTGGTACGCAAAACTTCCTTATCTGTGTGGAACACCAGGTAAGGTGAATCACACTGCAAGGCAGATAATTCTGAGACTCTTCGAGCAGAAGAGATAGCTACCAAAAACAAAACTTTACAAGATAACAACTTAATATCTATGGAATGTAAAGGTTCAAACGGAACCCCTTGAAGAACTGAAAGAACTAGATTTAGACTCCATGGCGGAGCCACAGGTTTATAGACAGGCTTGATTCTGACTAAAGCCTGAGTAAACGCTTGAACGTCTGGTACCTCTGCCAGACGCTTGTGTAAAAGGATAGACAAAGCAGATATCTGTCCTTTTAAGGAACTAGCTGACAATCCTTTCTCCAATCCTTCTTGGAGGAAAGACAATATCCTGGGAATCCTAATCTTACTACATGAGTAACCCTTGGAATCACACCAACAAAGATATTTCCGCCATATCTTATGGTAGATTTTCCTGGTGACAGGCTTTCTAGCCTGAATCAGAGTATCTATAACTGACTCAGAGAAACCACGGTTTGATAGAATTAAGCGTTCAATCTCCAAGCAGTCAGACGTAGAGAAACTAGATTTGGATGCTTGAACGGACCCTGTATTAGAAGATCCTGCCTCATTGGCAATGTCCATGGTGGGACAGATGACATGTCCACTAGGTCTGCATACCAAGTCCTGCGTGGCCACGCAGGCACTATCAGAAACACCGAAGCCTTCTCCTGCTTGATTCTGGCGACCAGACGAGTGAGAAGAGGAAACGGTGGAAAAGCATAAGCCAGATTGAAGGACCAAGGCGCTGCTAGAGCATCTATCAATACTGCCTTGGGATCCCGGGACCTGGACACGTAGAGAGGAAGTTTGGTGTTCTGACGGGACGCCATCAGATCCCACTCTGGCGTTTGATATCCATGGAATGAAGAGGTTCAAACGGAACCCCCTGAAGAACTTTAAGAACCAAATTTAAGCTCCAAGGTGGAGCAACAGGTTTAAACACAGGCTTGATTCTAACTAAGCAAAATGCCTGAACGTCTGGAACATCCGCCAGACGCTTGTGCAAAAGAATAGACAGAGCAGAAATCTGTCCCCTATCTTATGATAGATTTTCCTGGTGACAGGCTTTCGAGCCTGAAATAAGGTGTCAATGACTGACTCGAAGAAACCATGCTTTGATAAAATCAAGCGTTCAATCTCCAGGCAGTCAGCCTCAGAGAAATTAGGATGGTTGAAAGGACCTTGAAGTAGAAGGTCCGGTCTCAGCGGCAGAGTCCATGGTGGAAAGGATGACATGTCCACCAGATCTGCATACCAAGTCCTGCGTGGCCACGCAGGCGCCATCAAGATCACCGATGCTCTCTCCTGCTTGATTTTGGCAATCAGACGAGGGAGCAGAGGAAACGGTGGAAACACATAAGCCAGGTTGAAGGACCAAGGCGCTGCTAGAGCATCTATCAGCGCTGCCTTGGGGTCCCTGGACCTGGATCCGTAACAAGGAAGTTTGGAGTTCTGGCGAGACGCCATGAGATCCAGTTCTGGTTTGCCCCAACGATGAATCAATTGTGCAAACACCTCCGGATGGAGTTCCCACTCCCCCGGGTGAAAAGTCTGTCGACTTAGAAAATCCGCCTCCCAGTTCTCTACACCTGGGATATGGATAGCTGATAGGTGGCAAGAGTGAATCTCTGCCCAGCGAATTATCTTTGAGACATCTAACATCGCTAGGGAACTCCTTGTTCCCCCTTGATGGTTGATGTAAGCCACAGTCGTGATGTTGTCCGACTGAAATCTTATGAACCTCATTGTCGCTAGCTGAGGCCAAGCCTGAAGAGCATTGAATATCGCTCTTAGTTCCGGAATGTTTATCGGAAGGAGTGTCTCCTCCTGAGTCCACGATCCCTGAGCCTTCAGGGAGTTCCAGACTGCTCCCCAGCCTAGAAGGCTGGCATCTGTCGTTACAATTGTCAAATCTGGCCTGCGAAAGGTCATACCTTTGGACAGATGGACCCGGGATTGCCACCAGAGAAGAGAATCCCTGGTCTCTTGATCCAGATTTAGTAGAGGGGACAAATCTGTGTAATCGCCATTCCACTGGCTGAGCATGCAGAGTTGCAGCGGTCTGAGATGTAGGCGGGCGAACGGCACTATGTCCATTGCCGCTACCATTAAGCCGATTACTTCCATACACTGAGCCACCGAAGGGCGAGGAGTGGAATAAGGAACACGGCAGGAATTTAGAAGTTTTGATAACCTGGTCTCCGTCAGGTAAATCCTCATTTCTACAGAATCTATTAGAGTTCCCAGAAAGGATACTCTTGTGAGAGGGGATAGAGAACTCTTTTCTTCGTTCACTTTCCACCCATGCGACCTCAAAAATGCCAGAACTATGTCCGTATGAGACTTGGCAATTTTGAAATTTGACGCCTGTATCAGAATGTCGTCTAAATAAGGGGCCACTGCTATACCCCACGGCCTTAGGACCGCCAGAAGTGACCCCAGAACCTTCATAAAGATTCTTGGGGCTGTAGCTAACCCAAATGTAAGAGCTACAAACTGGTAATGCCTGTCTAGGAAGGCAAACCTGAGAAACCGATGATGATCTTTGTGTATCGGAATGTGAAGATACACATCCTTTAAATCCACTGTAGTCATGTATTGACCCTCCTGGATCATAGGCAGGATGGTACGAATAGTCTCCATCTTGAATGATGGAACCCTGAGAAAATTTTTTAAGATCTTGAGATCTAAGATTGGTCTGAAGGTTCCCTCTTTTTTGGGAACCACAAACAGATTTGAATAGAATCCTTGTCCCTGTTCCTCCTTTGGAACTGGGTGGATCACTCCCATAAATAGGAGGTCTTGAACACAGTGTAAAAATGCCTCTCTTTTTATCTGGTTTGTAGATAATTGTGAAATCTCCCTTTTGGAGGAGAAGCTTTGAAGTCCAGAAGATACCCCTGGGATACAATTTCCAACGCCCAGGGATCCTGGACATCTCTTGCCCAAGCCTGGGCGAAGAGCAAAAGTCTGCCCCCTACTAGATCCGTTACCGGATAGGGGGCTGATACTTCATGCTGTCTTAGGGGCAGCAGCAGGCTTTTTGGCCTGCTTCCTTTTGTTCCAGGTCTGGTTAGGTCTCCAGACCAACTTGGACTGGGCAAAAGTTCCCTCTTGTATTGCATTAGAGGAAGTTGATGCCGCACTCGCCTTGAAGTTTCGAAAGGCACGAAAATTAGACTGTTTGGCCCTTGATTTGGACCTATCCTGAGGAAGGGCATGACCTTTTCCTCCAGTGATATCAGAAATGATCTCCTTCAAACCAGGCCCGAATAGGGTTTGCCCCTTGAAGGGAATGTTAAGCAGCTTAGACTTTGAAGTAACGTCAGCTGACCATGATTTAAGCCATAGTGCCCTGCGCGCTTGAATAGCAAAACCAGAATTCTTAGCCGTTAGTTTAGTCAAATGAACAATGGCATCAGAAACAAAAGAATTGGCTAGCTTAAGTGCTCTAAGCTTGTCAAGTATGTCATCCAATGGGGTCTCTACCTGTAAAGCCTCTTCCAGAGACTCAAACCAGAAAGCCGCAGCAGCAGTGACTGGGGCAATGCATGCAAGGGGCTGTAGAATAAAACCTTGTTGAATAAACATTTTCTTAAGGTAACCCTCTAACTTTTTATCCATTGGATCTGAGAAAGCACTACTGTCCTCGACAGGGATAGTAGTACGCTTAGCTAGGGTAGAAACTGCTCCCTCCACCTTAGGGACTGTCTGCCATAAGTCCCGTGTGGTAGCATCTATTGGAAACATTTTCTTAAAAATAGGAGGGGGAGAGAACGGCACATCTATCCCATTCCAGAACGGGTCTATCCCATTCCTTAGTAAAAATTTCTGTAAACCTTTTAGGTATTGGAAAGACATCAGTGCACACCGGCACTGCATAGTATTTGTCCAATCTACACAATTTTTCTGGCACTGCAATTGTATCAGTCATTCAGAGCAGCTAAAACCTCCCTGAGCAGCACGCGGAGGTGTTCAAGCTTAAATTTAAATGTAGACATATCAGAATCAGGTTGAATCTTTTTCCCTGAGTCAAAAACATCGCCCACAGAAAGAAGCTCTCCTTCCTCAGCTTCTATATATTGTGAGGGAGTATCAGACATAGCTCTTAAAGCGTCAGTATGCTCTGTATTTCTTCTAACTCCAGAGCTATCTCGCTTTCTTCTAAACCCAGGTAGTCTGGATAATACCGCTGACAGTATTATCCATGACCGCCGCCATGTCTTGTAAAGTAAACGCTATGGGCGCACTAGATGTACTTGGCGCCATTAGAGCGCGAGTCCCTTGAGCGGGAGTCAAAGGGTCTGACACATGGGGCGAGTTAGTCGGCATAACTTCCCCCTCGTCAGATTCCTCTGGTGATAAATTTTTTAAAGACAGAATATGATCTTTATTGCTTAAAGTGAAATCAGTACATTTGGTACACATTCTAATAGGGGATTCCACCATGGCTTCTAAACATAATGAACAAGGAGTTTCCTCTATGTCAGACATGTTTAAACAGACTAGCAATGAGACCAGCAAGCTTGGAAAACACTTTAAATCAAGTTAACAAGCAAAAAATAAAAACGGTACTGTGCCTTTAAGAGAAACAATTTTTGTCAGAATTTGAAAAACAGTGAAAAAAAGCAGTAAATCAAACAAAATTTTTACAGTGTGTATAATAAGCGAACAGAGCATTGCACCCACTTGCAAATGGATGATTAACCCCTTAGTTCAAAAAATGAATCAAAAAAACGATAGACGTTTTTTAACAGCACACCAAACTGCCACAGCCTTGCTGTGGGCCTACCTTCCCCAACAAACGATTTTGGAAAGCCTAAGAGCCCTTGAGAGAGGTCCTATAGCATTCAGGGGACTCCTGGAGGAAGCTGGATGTCTCAGTCTGTAAAAGTTACTGCGCAAAAAAGCGCTAAATTAGGCCCCTCCCACTCATAGTAACAGTGGAAAGCCTCAGGAAACTGTTTCTAGGCAAATTTAAGCCAGCCATGTGGAAAAAAAACTAGGCCCCAATAAAGTTTTATCACCAAAGTATATATAAAAACGTTTAAACATGCCAGCAAACGTTTTATATTGCAAATCTATAAGAGTATTACCTCAGAAAGTAAGCATGATACCAGTCGCTATTAAATCACTGTATTCAGGCTTACCTTACATAAATCTGGTATCAGCAGCATTTTCTAGCATACACATCTTCTAGAAAAAAAACATAATTTATGTAAGAACTTACCTGATAAATTCATTTATTTCATATTAGCAAGAGTCCATGAGCTAGTGACGTATGGGATATACATTCCTACCAGGAGGGGCAAAGTTTCCCAAACCTCAAAATGCCTATAAATACACCCCTCACCACACCCACAATTCAGTTTAACGAATAGCCAAGAAGTGGGGTGATAAGAAAGGAGCGAAAGCATCAAAATAAGGAATTGGAATAATTGTGCTTTATACAAAAAAATCATAACCACCACAAAAAAGGGTGGGCCTCATGGACTCTTGCTAATATGAAAGAAATGAATTTATCAGGTAAGTTCTTACATAAATTATGTTGTTTTCTTTCATGTAATTAGCAAGAGTCCATGAGCTAGTGACGTATGGGATAATAAATACCCAAGATGTGGAACTTCCACGCAAGAGTCACTAGAGAGGGAGGGATAAAATAAAGACAGCCAATTCCGCTGAAAAATAATCCACAACCCAAAACAAAAAAGTTTTAATCTTCAATAATGAAAAAAAATGAAATTATAAGCAGAAGAATCAAACTGAAACAGCTGCCTGAAGTACTTTTCTACCAAAAACTGCTTCAGAAGAAGAAAACACATCAAAATGGTAGAATTTAGTAAAAGTATGCAAAGAAGACCAAGTTGCTGCTTTGCAAATCTGATCAACAGAAGCTTCATTCCTAAAAGCCCAGGAAGTAGAAACTGACCTAGTAGAATGAGCCGTAATCCTTTGAGGCGGGGATTTACCCAACTCCACATAAGCATGATGAATCAAAGACTTTAACCGAGACGCCAAAGAAATGGAACCAGAAAAGATAAATAGACTGGAAGTCTTCCTAAAATCTTTAGTAGCTTCAACATAATATTTTAAAGTTCTTACTACATCCAAAAAATGTAAAGATCTCTCCAGAGAATTCTTAGGATTAGGACACAATGAAGGAACAACAATTTCTCTACTAATGTTGTTAGAATTCACAACCTTAGGTAAAAATTTAAATGAAGTCCGCAACACCTCCTTATCCTGATGAAAAATCAGAAAAGGAGATTCACAAGAAAGAGCAGATAACTCAGAAACTCTTCTAGCAGAAGAGATGGCCAAAAGGAACAGAACTTTCCAAGAAAGTAATTTAATGTCCAGAGAATGCATAGGTTCAAACGGAGGAGATTGTAAAGCCCTCAGAACCAAATTAAGACTCCAAGGAGGAGAAATTGACTTAACCCCTTAATGACCACAATGTACCCTGTATGTCACTAGTCGATAAGGGTTTTTTCAGGACATAATAGCACAAGTCTAGCAAGAACACGCTATTAATGCACTCCCTCCAGCAGGCTTTGTGGAATAGAGCAGTCTCAACGCTGGTGGCAAGACCGTGCTATAAAACAATCAAGTCCCAAAAAAAGGCCAGCGACATACAGGGTACGTCGCTGGTCCTTAAGGGGTTAATAACAGGTTTGATTCGAACCAAAGCCTGTACAAAACAATGAATATCTGGAAGATTAGCAATCTTTCTGTGAAAAAGAACAGAAAGAGCAGAGATTTGTCCTTTCAAGGAACTTGCAGACAAACCTTTATCCAAACCATCCAGAAGAAACTGTAAAATTCTAGGAATTCTAAAAGAATGCCAGGAGAATTTATGAGAAGAACACCAAGAAATGTAAGTCTTCCAGACTCGATAATGAATCTTCCTAGACACAGATTTACGAGCCTGTAACATAGTATTAATTACTGAGTCAGAGAAACCTCTATGACTGAGAATCAAGCGTTCAATTTCCATACCTTCAAATTTAATGATTTGAGATCCTGATGGAAAAAAGGGCCTTGAGATATTAGGTCTGGACTTAACGGAAGAGTCCAAGGTTGGCAACTGGCCATCCGAATGAGATCCGCATACCAAAACCTGTGAGGCCATGCTGGAGCCACCAGCAGTACAAACGAACGTTCCATTAGAATTTTGGAAATCACTTTTGGAAGAACTAGAGGCGGAAAGATATAGGCAGGATGATAATTCCAAGGAAGCGACAACGCGTCCACTGCCTCCGCCTGAGGATCCCTGGATCTGGACAGATACCTGGGAAGTTTCTTGTTTAGATGAGAGGCCATCATATCTATTTCTGGAAGTCCCCAGATTTGAACAATCTGAAGAAATACCTCTGGGTGAAGAGACCATTCGCCCGGATGTAACGTCTGGCGACTGAGATAATCCGCTTCCCAATTGTCTACACCTGGGATGTGAACCGCAGAGATTAGACACGAGCTGGATTCCGCCCATACAAGTATCCGAGATACTTCTTTCATAGCCTGAGGACTGTGAGTCCCACCTTGATGATTGACATATGCCACGGTTGTGACATTGTCTGTCTGAAAACAAATAAACGATTCTCTCTTCAGAAGAGGCCAGAACTGAAGAGCTCTGAAAATCGCACGGAGCTCCAAAATGTTGATTGGTAATCTCGCCTCCTGAGATTCCCAAACCCCCTGCGCTGTCAGAGATCCCCATACAGCTCCCCAACCTGACAGACTCGCATCTGTTGAGATCACAGTCCAGGTTGGACGAACAAAAGAAGCCCCTTGGACTAAACGATGGTGATCTATCCACCACGTCAGAGAGTGTCGTACATTGGGATTTAAGGATATTAATTGTGATATCTTTGTATAATGCCTGCACCACTGGTTCAGCATACAAAGCTGAAGAGGTCGCATGTGAAAACGAGCAAAGGGGATCGCGTCCGATGCAGCAGTCATGAGACCTAGAATTTCCATGCACAAAGCTACCGAAGGGAATGATTGAGACTGAAGGTTTCGATAGGCTGAAACCAATTTCAGACGTCTCTTTTCTGTTAAAGACAAGGTCATGGACACTGAATCTATTTGAAAACCCAAAAAGGTTACCTTTGTCTGAGGAATCAACGAACTCTTTGGTAAATTGATCCTCCAACCATGTCTTTGAAGAAACGACACAAGTTGATTCGTATGAGATTCTGCAGAATGTGAAGACTGAGCAAGTACCAAGATATCGTCCAAATAAGGAAATACCGCAATACCCTGTTCTCTGATTACAGAGAGAAGGGCACCGAGAACCTTTGAAAAGATCCTTGGAGCTGTTGCTAGGCCAAACGGAAGGGCCACAAACTGGTAATGCTTGTCTAGTAAAAAGAATCTCAGAAACTGATAGTGATCTGGATGAATTGGAATATGAAGATATGCATCCTGTAAATCTATTGTGGACATATAATGCCCTTCCTGAACAAAAGGCAGAATAGTCCTTATAGTTACCATTTTGAATGTTGGTATCCTTACATAACGATTCAATATTTTTAGATCCAGAACTGGTCTGAAGGAATTCTCCTTCTTTGGTACAATGAATAGATTTGAGTAAAACCCCAGACCCCGTTCCAGAACTGGAACAGGGACAATTACCCCAGCCAACTCTAGATCTGAAACACATTTCAGAAACGCCTGAGCCTTCACTGGGTTTATTGGAATGCGAGAGAGAAAAAATCTTCTCGCAGGCGGCCTTACCTTGAAACCTATTCTGTACCCTTGTGAAACAATGTTCTGAATCCAAAGACTGTTAATCGAATTGATCCAAATATCTTTGAAAAATCATAACCTACCCCCTACCAGCTGTGCTGGAATGACGGCCGCACCTTCATGTGGACTTGGGAGCTGGCTTTGACTTTCTAAAAGGCTTGGATTTATTCCAGACTGGAGAAGGTTTCCAAACGGAAACCGTTCCTTTAGGGGAAGGGTCAGGCTTCTGTTCCTTATTCTGACGAAAGGAACGAAAACGATTAGCAGCCCTGTATTTACCTTTAGATTTTTTGTCCTGAGGCAAAAAAGATCCTTTCCCCCCAGTAACAGTTGAAATAATAGAATCCAGCTGAGAACCAAATAATTTATTACCTTGGGAAGAAAGAGAAAGCAAAGTTGACTTAGAAGTCATATCATGATTCCAAGTTTTAAGCCATAAAGCTATTCTAGCTAAAATAGCTAAAGACATATAGCTGACATCAATTCTAATGATATCAAAGATGGCATCACAAATAAAGTTATTAGCATGTTGAAGAAGTTTAACAATGCTATGAGTATTATGGTCTGACACTTGTTGTGCCAACGCCTCCAACCAGAAAGTGGAAGCAGCAGCAACATCAGCCAAAGAAATAGCAGGTCTAAGAAGATTACCTGAACATAAATAAGCTCTCCTTAGAAAGGATCCAAGCTTCCTATCTAAAGGATCCTTAAAGGAAGTACTATCCGCTGTAGGAATAGTAGTACGTTTAGCAAGAGTAGAGATAGCCCCATCAACTTTAGGGATTTTGTCCCAAAATTCTAATCTATCAGATGGCACAGGGTACAATTTCTTAAACCTTTGAGAAGGAGTAAATGAATTACCCAGCTTATTCCATTCCCTAGAAATTACTTCAGAAATAGCATCAGGGACAGGAAAAACTTCTGGAATAACTATATGAGGTTTGAAAACCGAATTTAAACGCTTAGTAGATTTAGTATCAAGAGGACTAGACTCCTCCATATCTAATGCGACTAACACTTCTTTAAGTAAAGAACGAATAAATTCCATTTTAAATAATATGAAGATTTATCAGTATCAATATCTGAGACGGAATCTTCTGAACCAGATAAATCCTCATCAGAAACAGACAAGTCAGACAAAATTCATCTGAAATATGAGAAATTTTAAAAGACCTTTTACGTTTACTGGAAGGAGGAATAACAGACAGAGCCTTCCTAATAGATTTAGAAACAAATTATTTTACATTAACAGGAACATCCTGAGCATTAGATGTTGAGGGAACAACAACAGGTAATGGATTATTACTAATGGAAATACTATCTGCATTAGCAAGTTTATCATGACATTCATCACAAACTACAGACGGAGTAACAGTTACCACAAGTTTACAACAAATGCACTTAACTTTGGTAGAACCAGCATCAGGCAGCATCTTTCCAGAAGTAGATTCTGATCCAGGGTCAAGTTGAGACATCTTGTAATATGTAATAGAAAAAACAACATATAAAGCAAAATTATCAAATTCCTTAAATGACAGTTTCAGGAATGGGAAAAAATGCCAATGAACAAGCCTCTAGCAATCAGAAGCAATGAAAAATGAGACTGAAATAATATGGAAAAAAAGGTGGAGACAATAATGACGCCCACATTTTTTGGCGCCAAAAAGACGCCCACATTATTGGCGCCAAGTACAACGCCTATATTTTTTGGCGCTAAGTATGACGCCACATCCGGTGACACCGAAAAAAATAACGCCCACATTTTTGCAGCAAAAAAAAACGTCAAAAAAATGACGCAACTTCCGGCGTCAATTAGGACGCCGGAAATGACCATTTTTGCGCCAAAAAAGTCAGCGCCAAAAAGGACGCAATAAATTGAAGCATTTTCAGCCCCCGCGAGCCTAACAGCCCACAGGGAAAAAAGTCAATTGAAAAACTTTTAAGGTAAGAAAAATTAATCATTCATATGCATTATCCCAAATAATGAAACTGTCTGAAATAAGGAATACTGATTACCCTGAATCATGGCAAATATAAGTTTAAACACATATTTAGAACTTTATAAATAAAGTGCCCAACCATAGCTTAAGAGTGTCATAATAAAATAAGACTTACTTACCCCAAGACACTCATCTACATATAGTAGATAGCCAAACCAGTACTGAAACAAGAATCAGTAGAGGTAATGGTATATTAGAGTATATCGTCGATCTGAAAAGGGAGGTAGGAGAAGAAATCTCTACGACCGATAACAGAGAACCTATGAAATAGATCCCGTAGAAGGAGACCATGGTATTCAAATAGGCAATACTCTCTTCACATCCCTCTGACATTCACTGCACTCTGAGAGGAAAACCGGGCTCCAACCTGCTGCGAAGCGCATATCAACGAAGAATCTAGCACAAAAACTTACTTCACCACCTCCACGGGAGGCAAAGTTTGTAAAACTGAATTGTGGGTGTGGTGAGGGGTGTATTTATAGGCATTTTGAGGTTTGGGAAACTTTGCCCCTCCTGGTAGGAATGTATATCCCATACGTCACTAGCTCATGGACTCTTGCAAATTACATGAAAGAAATTTAACTGCACATACCTCATAGCAGGATAACCTGCACGCCATTCCCCCGCTGAAGTTACCTCTCTTCAGTCATGTGTGAGAACAGCAATGGATCTTAGCTACAACCTGCTAAGATCATAGAAATCACAGGCAGATTCTTCTTCTATTTTCTGCCTGGGACAAAATAGTACAACTCCGGTACCATTTAAAATAAACTTTTGATTGAAGTAAAAAACAAACTACTTTACACCACTTTCCTCTTACTACCTCCATGCTTGTTGAGAGTTGCAAGAGAATGATTGGATATGGCAGTTAGGGGAGGAGCTATATAGCAGCTCTGCTGTGGGTGATCCTCTTGCAACTTCCTGTTGGGAAGGAGAATATCCCACAAGTAATGGATGATCCGTGGACTGGATACACCTTACAAGAGAAATCCGCCTCCCAGTTGTCTACTCCTGGGATGTGAATTGCTGAGAGATGGCAGGAGTGATCCTCCGCCCACCTGATTATTTTGGTTACTTCCGTCATCGCTAGGGAACTCTTTGTTCCCCCCTGATGATTGACGTAAGCTACAGTCGTGATGTTGTCCGACTGAAATCTGATGAATTTGGCCGCAGCTAGTTGTGGACATGCCTGAAGAGCGTTGAATATCGCCCTCAGTTCCTGAGCTTTCAGGGAGTCCCAGACCGCACCCCAGCCTAACAGACTGGCGTCGGTCATTACAATGATCCACTCTGGCCTGCGGAAACATATTCCCTGAGATAGGTGATCCTGAGACAACCACCAGAGAAGAGAATCTCTGGTATCCTGGTCCAACTGAATTTGAGGAGACAAATCTGCATAATCCCCATTCCACTGTTTGAGCATGCATAGTTGCAGTGGTCTGAGGTGTATCCGAGCAAAAGGGACTATGTCCATTGATGCTACCATTAATCCGATTGTCTCCATGAACTGAGCTACAGATGGCCGGGGAATGGAATGAAGAGTTCGGCAAGTAGTTAACAGTTTTAATTTTCTGACCTCCGTCAGAAATATTTTCATTTCTACCGAGTCTATTAGAGTCCCTAGGAAGGGAACACTTGTGATAGGGGAAAGAACTCTTTTTGATGTTCACCTTCCACCCATGAGGCCAATACAATCTCCGTGTGAGACTTGGCTCTTTGGAAAGACGGCGCCTGAATTAATATGTCGTCTAGGTAAAGCGCCACTGCTATGCCCCGCGGTCTTAGAACCGCCAGGAGGGACCCTAGCACCTTTGTGAAAATTCTGGGAGAAGTGGCTAAGCCGAAGGGAAGAGCCACAAACTGGTAATGCTTGTCCAGAAAAGCAAACCTGAGAAACTGGTGATGATCTTTGTGGATAGGAATGTGTAGGTATGCATCCTTTAGATCCACGGTAGTCATATATTGACCTTCCTGGATCATTGGTAAGACTGTCCGAATGGTCTCCATTTTGAATGATGGGACTCTGAGGAATCTGTTTAGAATTTTTAGATCCAGGATGGGTCTGAAAGTTCCCTCTTTTTTGGGAACCACAAACAGGTTTGAGTAAAAACCCAACCCTTGTTCCGCAATTGGAACTGGGTGGATCACTCCCATTGTATGTAGATTTTCTACACAGCGTAAAAACACCTCTTTCTTTGTCTGATCTGTAGACAGACGAGAAATGTGGAACCTTCCCCTTGGAGGAGAGTCCTTGAATTCTAGAAGATATCCCTGGGATACAATCTCTAATGCCCAAGGATCGTGTACATCTCTTGCCCAGGCCTGAGTGAAGAGAGAGAGTCTGCCCCCTACTAGATCCGGTCCCGGATCGGGGGCTACCCCTTCATGCTGTCTTGGTGGCAGCTGCAGGCTTTTTGGCCTGTTTACCCTTATTCCAGCCCAGGTAAGGTTTCCAGGTTGCCTTGGGCTGTGAAGCGTTACCCTCTTGCTTTGCAGCCGGAGAGGATGAAGCGGGGCCGTTCCTGAAACTACGAAAGGAACGAAAATTAGCTTTGTTCTTTGTCTTAAAGGGCTTGTCCTGAGGGAGAGCATGGCCTTTTCCCCCGGTGATTTCTGAAATAATCTCTTTCAATTCAGGCCCGAAGAGGGTCTTTCCTTTGAAAGGGATGTTCAAAAGCTTGGATTTAGACGACACATCGGCCGACCAGGACTTTAGCCATAGCGCCCTGCGCGCCAAAATGGCGAAACCTGAATTTTTCTCCCTGCTAACTTAGCTATTTGGAAAGCGGCGTCAGTGATAAAAGAATTAGCTAGCTTTAGAGCCTTAATTCTATCCATAATTTCCTCATATGAGGTCTCCGTCTGGAGCGAGTCTTCCAGCGCCTCAAACCAGAAAGCAGCTGCAGTAGTTACAGGAATAATGCAGGCAATAGGTTGGAGAAGAAAACCTTGTTGAACAAAAATTTTCTTAAGTAAACCCTCTAATTTTTTATCCATAGGGTCTTTAAAAGCACAACTGTCTTCAATTGGTATGGTTGTGCGTTTAGCAAGTGAAGAAACAGCCCCCTCCACCTTAGGGACCGTCTGCCACGAGTCCCGCATGGGGTCAGATATGGGGAACATTTTCTTAAAAACAGGAGGGGGAACAAAGGGGACACCTGGTCTATCCCACTCCCTAGTAACGATATCCGCAAACCTCTTAGGGACCGGAAACGCATCAGTGTAAACAGGGACCTCTAGGTACTTGTCCATTTTACACAATTTCTCTGGGACCACCAAAGGGTCGCAGTCATCCAGTGTAGCTAATACCTCCCTGAGCAAAACGCGGAGGTGTTCTAGTTTAAATTTAAAAGCCAATGTATCTGAATCTGTCTGAGGAGGAACCCTTCCTGAATCAGAAACTTCTCCCTCAGACATCAAATCCCTCGCTCCCACTTCAGAGCGTTGTGAGGGTATATCGGATACGGCTACCAAAGCGTCAGAATGCTAATAATCTGTTCTTAAAACGGAGCTATCACGCTTTGCAGGTAACACGGGCAGTTTAGTTAAGAAATCTGCAAGAGAATTATCCATGAATGCCGCTAAGTCTTGTAATGTAAAAGGGTTAGATGCACTAGAGGTACTAGGCGTCGCTTGAGCGGGCGTAACTGGTTGTGACACTTGGGGAGAGGCAGACGGGCTACCCTTGTTACCTTCAGTCTGAGAATCATCTTGGGCCACGTTCTTAAGTGCAACAATATGATCTTTAAAGTGTATAGACATATCAGTACAAGTGGGACACATTCTGAGAGGGGGATCCACCATTGCTTCTAAACACATTGAACAAGGATTTTCCTTGGTGTCAGACATGTTTAACAGACTAGTAGTATACATAAACAGGCTTGGAAATCACTTTAATCAAATAAAAAAGGCACACAATTTTGCAAAACAGTGAAAAATGCAGTAATCCTTTTGAAATTTTCACAGTATGTACCTAAAGCCTTAGTAAGATTGCACCACTAGTAGCAAAACGATTAACCCCTTAATGCCCAAACCGAAGCAGCCTAAAGCCAACACCTGGTTAAAATTACTACAGCACTGCTGTGGCCCTACCTGCCCTTAGGGACCAGATATGGGGGAATATAGCTTCCTTTAGGCCCTCAAACAGCAGCAGGACCCTCCATGTAAAGCAGCACGAACTTCTATGTAATTCTAACTGCGCATCTGAGGCGCGAAATAAGGCCCCTCCCACTCTACTCCGGAACTGTGAGGCCTAAGAAATCACTCCAAAGTGAATAAAAAATAGCCATGTGGGTAATAACCCCAGAAAGAACCCAAAAGGACTTTCAAAGTGTCTTTTTTCCTAAGAAAACAATCGATTGCCCTGAATTAGTGTCAACCAGCATAATTAGCCCTGTTATGTAAGCATTCAATTCCTTACTAAGTCTCTGAGCATACCTTACCCTCCCCTCATGGGGATATTGTCAGTCTCTTCTAGCATTATCTCAGTCTTGTCTAGAAATAAGTGACTGAACATACCTTATTGCAGTTCCCCTGCAAACTGAAGTTTTCTGGTACTCCTCAGTCCTGTGTGGGAACAGCAGTGGATTTTAGTTACAACATGCTAAAATAATTTTCCTCTCAGCAGAAATCTTCATCACTTTTCTGCTAGAGAGTAAATAGTACAAACCGGTACCATTTAAAATAACAAACTTTTGATTGAAGATAATAAAAACTACAATTCTAAAACCACATTCACTTTACCCTCCCGAGAGAGACCCTAGTGCTTAGTGCCGGCAAAGAGAATGACTGGGGGGTGGAGCTAGAGGGGGAGCTATATGGACAGCTCTGCTGTGTGCTCTCTTTGCCACTTCCTGTAGGGAAGGAGAATATCCCACAAGTAAAGGATGAATCCGTGGACTGGATACACCTTACAAGAGAAATGGTATATTTGAGAGAACCAAAGTTATGAATTATATTATATAGTATATATTAGTGATCTGATAATATTAGTGATTTGTTGTTCTTGGAAATTGACTAAGCTAGTTCCAATTATCTATATAATGTAATTCATAACTTTGGTTCTCTCAAATATACCATTTTTATTCATGTGAATTTTTTACCCCCTCCACAGTTATTTTGGTATGTTCCTTTTGGGGTGTGCATTTTTTCTGATTCATGATTGGTCTAATTTGGTTTTAAATATGGCAGCTGAGAGTTTGTTTGTATAGCCTGATGAAAGTGTGTTACACTGAGAAACGCGTTGCTGTTTTTATTATTATAATAAATTTGAAACTTTTTTAACTCTCCATCTGCTGCTGAACTATTATTTCTGTCCTTGGTGAAATATCTTTTGGACCTTCCGAACACCTTGCACTGAGTCTCTGGACCTGCTGGCTGATCCCTGCTCCATTGGCTCGTCCTGACTACTCCATTCTGGGCATCTTTGGACTCTCCCTGGTGAGACGAGGATTCCCACTGGTGACATCTTCTGCTGGTCTACCGGACGACGTGTGGTTCCGGACTGATAGTATTGCACATCAGTGCTTTACATTGTGAGTAGGATTCTTTAGTTCCTATTGCTCCCCATTTCAAGCTGTTTTTGATCTGCACTATGTGGCGCCCTCTATTCTGTTCTCCTTTGATTAATACCGTGCAGTATGTGCAGACGTGGAGCAGTGTAGGGTAGTGTGAGATTACAGTCTGTAGCGCACCGGAAGTGATTAATACCGTGCAGTAGTGGAGCAGTGTAGGGTAGTGTGAGATTACAGTCTGTAGCGCACAGGAAGTGATTAATACCGTGCAGTATGTGCAGATGAGGAGCAGTGTAGGGTAGTGTGAGATTACAGTCAGTAGCGCACCGGAAGTGATTAATACCGTGCAGTATGTGCAGACGTGGAGCAGTGTAGGGTAGTGTGAGATTACAGTCTGTAGCGCACCGGAAGTGATTAATACTGTGCAGTATGTGCAGATGAGCACACAGTGTAGGGTAGTGTGAGATTAGTCAGTAGTGCACAGGAAGTGATTAATACCGTGCAGTATGTGCAGATGAGCACAGTGTAGGGTAGGGTAGTGTGAGATTAGTCAGTAGCACACAGGAAGTGATTAATACCGTGCAGTATGTGCAGATGAGCACAGTGTAGGGTAGTGTGAGATTACAGTCAGTAGCACACAGGAAGTGATTAATACCGTGCAGTATGTGCTGACGAGCACAGTGTAGGGTAGTGTGATATTACAGTCAGTAGCGCACAGGAAGTGATTAATACAGTGCAGTATGTGCAGACGAGCACAGTGTAGGGTAGTGTGAGATTACAGTCAGTAGCACACAGGAAGTGATTGATACCGTGCAGTATGTGCAGACGAGCACAGTGTAAGGTAGTGTGAGATTACAGTCAGTAGCGCACAGGAAGTGATTAATACAGTGCAGTATGTGCAGATTAGCACAGTGTAGGGTAGTGTGAGATTACACTCAGTAGCGCACAGGAAGTGATTAATACCGTGCCGTATGTGCAGATGAGCACAGTGTAGGGTAGTGTGAGATTACACTCAGTAGCGCACAGGAAGTGATTAATACCGTGCCGTATGTGCAGATGAGCACAGTGTAGTGTGAGATTAGTCAGTAGCGCACAGAAAGTGTTTAACACCGTGTAAAATGTGCAGATGAGCATAGTGTAGTGTGAGATTAGTCAGTAGCGCACAGGAAGTGATTAATACCGTGCAGTATGTGCAGACGAGCACAGTGTAGGGTAGTGTGAGATTACACTCAGTAGCACACAGGAAGTGATTAATACCGTGTAGTATGTGCAGATGAGCACAGTGTAGTGTGAGATTAGTCAGTAGCGCACAGAAAGTGTTTAATACCGTGTAAAATGTGCAGATGAGCACAGTGTAGTGTGCGATTACACTCAGTAGCGCACAGGAAGTGATTAATACCGTGCAGTAGAGCACAGTGTAGTGTGAGATTAGTCAGTAGCGCACAGGAAGTGATTAATACCGTGCAGTATGTGCAGACGAGCACAGTGTAGGGTAGTGTGAGATTACACTCAGTAGCACACAGGAAGTGATTAATACCGTGTAGTATGTGCAGATGAGCACAGTGTAGTGTGAGATTAGTCAGTAGCGCACAGAAAGTGTTTAATACCGTGTAAAATGTGCAGATGAGCACAGTGTAGTGTGAGATTACACTCAGTAGCGCACAGGAAGTGATTAATACCGTGCAGTAGAGCACAGTGTAGTGTGAGATTAGTCAGTAGCGCACAGGAAGTGATTAATACAGTGCAGATGACTTTACATGATAAAGATTTTACCTTTGCGACAAATAGCTTGTCCTTTTGGTCCAGATTGGCTGTGGGTGCAACATAATCTTTCCAGATCCTTACTTTGTGCTCCTTAGCAAACCTATGGGGAAAGCAAAGCACACGTCAGACAGAAGAGAAATGATTGTTTTAAGTACAAATTAGCACAGAACAAGCCATTAGATCCATAATACATCTGACCTGTTAGTAAACACATTGCAATAGGTCTCTGAAGTAATAGCGCGATACGCATTACCGCCTTGTCTGCTGCAAAAAGCTTTACCCACCACTCGCCTTATTTGTGAGCCAATCCTCACTGCTACTGGAGTATACACAGCATATTCTCCTCTTCAGTCCTCAAGTACCACTAACAAGGTAGCCATCTGGCCTAACTAGAGTGCAGGTGAAATCAGCTGATCAGTAACCATGGTTACCAACCTGCTCTAAACCAGCAGCTGGTTATTTCACCTGCACTCTAGTCAGGTTATCTTGTTGGTGTTACTTAAGGACTGGAGAGACACTGAGCTACAGAAGGGATCCTGTATATCACATTCTGCATATCTAGTTCTTGTCTCTCCCAGTTAACACTAGATGAGAGGAAGAAAAAAAAAAAAAAAAAAAAAAAAGGAGGGTAGAAAGAAACACAAACACATGAGCACAATAGACCGGAATATGTCAATATCAGAGACAGAATTCAGATTCATCCTCTACATTTGCAGAGGATTATAAAGAGTCTTCACACCGATGCATCCCTAGCTGATCTGTCACACATCAGCTTCCAATGCCCAGGAAGATTAACACCTTCGCAGGATGCACCTCCAATAAGCCTCATAAATACACTAAGAAGACTATTTTCCTACAATCTTTGTTCTGTCAACAAGATAGTTTAATGCATCAACGCGTCCTTTAAATCTACCGTTGTCATAAATTGACCCTCTTGAACCAAAGGAAGAATGGAACAAATAGTTTCCATCTTGAAGGACGGTACTCTGAGGAACTTGTTTTGACTCTTGAGATCTAAAATTTGTCTGAAGGTTCTCTTTTTTGGGAGCCACGAACAGATTGGAGTAGAACCCCAGACCCTGTTCCTGCATTGGGACAGGAACGATCACTCCCAGGTCGGAGAGGTCCTGAACACAGTGTAAGAATGCCTCTCTTTATCTGGTCTGCAGATAATCTTGAAAGCAGAAACCTGCCCCTGGGAGGAAAGGTCTTGAAGTCTAGCTTGTATCCCTGGGACACGATGTTCACCGCCCAGGGATCCTGAAGATCTCGAACCCAAGCCTGAGCGAAGGAAAGTCTGCCCCCAACAAGATACGGCCCGGATCAGGGGCAGGCCCTTCATGCTGATTCAATAGCAGGCCTTTTTGGATTGTTTTCCCTTGTTCCAAGACTGATTGGACCTCCAAGAAGGCTTGGACTGCTCCTACTTGGAAGAGGGAGGCTTTCTCTTGATATTTCGAAAAGGAACGAAAATTACTCTGACATCGCTTTTGTTTGTTTCTCTTATCCTGATGGAGGAAATGGCCCTTTCCTCCCGTAATGTCAGAAATTATTTCCATCAAACCCGACCCAAACAAGGTCTTTCCCTTGTAAGGAATCGCCAAAAGTTTAGGCGACACTTCCGCAGACCAAGATTTTAACCATAAAGCTCTGCGGGCCAGTACGGCAACCAGAAATCTTAGCTCCTAGCCTAATAACCTGAAGGGAAGCATCCGTGATAAAGGAGTTGGCCAAATTAAGGGCCTTTATCCTATCCTGGATTTCTTCGAAGGGAGTGTCTGTCCAAATAGAATCAGACAACCCATCAAACCAGTATGCTTCCGCACTAGTGACGGTAGCAATACACACCGTGGGTTGCCATTGTAAACCCTGGTGTACATACATTTTCTTGAGCAACCCCTCTAACTTCTTGTCCATAGAATCATTAAAGGAACAACTATCCTCTATGGGAATAGCTGTTCTCTTGGCTAGAGTGCAAATTGCCCCTTCCACCTTGGGTACCGTCTGCCAAGACTCCTTGATAGAGTCTGCTATAGGAAACATCTTTTTGAATATAGGGGATGAGAGAAAGGGATACCCGGTCTTTCCCAAACCTTAGCAATAATCTCTGTAGCCCTATCTGGTACAGGAAATACCTCCACCATGGAAGGCACGTCAAAGTACTTGTTTAGTTTACTGGACTTCTTAGGATTGACTACGACGGTAGTGTCAGAGTCGTCCAGGGTAGCTAAAACCTCCTTAAGTAACAAACGGAGGTGTTCAAGCTTAAACCTGAAAGAAACAACTTCAGTATCAGCTAAATGAATTACTTAGACAAGGTTGGCTCAGGAAAAAGTCTATCCCTGTAATGTAAAGTTCTCTCAATACATGAGGAACAGAAAGGGATTGGTGGTTCTACATTAGCATCAAAACATAAACATGTAACATCTTGCAGGGTTTCTTGGTCCATCTTTATTCACCAATAAACAGACAAAACTGATCTTTTTATTTAGAAAATAGCACCCAAAAAAAAAAAAAACTGCTTTATTTTTCTGTTTTGAATTAAACAATGGCCCCCAAAATAACACTCTAGACCACTCTACACCTCAGCTTATGTTGGCTGAGGTGCTTACCTGCCTGCCTACTAACGAAGTATATAACTTGTAATTGATCCGGACTCAAATTTTTAAGTTACGGTCCATAACCGCAAAGCAGCCGATTTTCAATGCGGCACACAGGAAGTGAGACAGGGCCAGAAAAAAAGAAAATTTATGCTTACCTAAAATGTATTTCTTTTTTGACACGATGAGTCCACGGATCATCTTAATTACTAATGGGATATTCACCTCCTGGTCGCAGGAGGCAGCAAAGAGCACCACAGCAGACCTGTTAAATAGCTCCTCCCTTATCCCCCACTCCAGTCATTCGACCGAAGTCAAGGAAAGAAAAGCCAAGGTGAAGAGGTGTCTGAAGTTTAAAATACCCAACAACCTGTCTTACAAGAACAGGGCGGGCCGTGGACTCATTGTGTCAAAGAAAATGTATGCTTACCTGATAAATTTGTTTCTTTTTAGACACGATGAGTCCACGGATCATCTTAATTACCAATGGGATTCAATACCCAAGCTAGAGTACACCGATGATACGGGAGGGACAACACAGGGAACCTAAACGGAAGGCACCACTGCTTGAAGAATCCTTCTCCCAAAAGCGGCCTTAGCCAATGCAAAAGTGTCAAATTTGTAAAATTTTGAAAAAGTGTGAAGAGAGGACCAAGTTGCAACCTTGCAAATCTGTTCCACAGAAGCCTCATTTTTGAATGCCCATGAGGAAGCAACAGCCCTCGTGGAATGAGCCATAACCCTCTCGGGAGGCTGCTGTCCAGCAGTCTCATATGCAAAACGTATGATACTCTTCAGCCAAAAAGAGAGAGAAGTAGCCGTAGATTTCTGTCCCTTACGTTTTCCTGAGAAAATCACAAACAAAGAAGAAGACTGACGAAAGTCCTTAGTCGCCTGCAGGTACAACTTTAAAGCATGGACCACGTCCATATTGTGCAGTAGATGTTCTTTATGAGAAGAAGGATTAGGACACAAAGAAGGAACAATAATCTCGTGTTAATGTTCCGATCAGAAACAACCTTAGGAAGAAATCCTAATTTAGTACGTAAAACTACCTTATCTGAAAGGAAAATAAGGTAAGGAGACTCGTACTGTAATGACGAGAGCTCTGACACTATACGAGCAGAAGAAATAACAATTAAAACCTTCCAAGATAACTTAATATCTAAGGAATGCATAGGCTCAAACAGAGCGCCTTGAAGAACTTTAAGAACTAAATTAAGACTCCATGGAGGAGTAACTGGTTTGAACACAGGCCTGATCCTGACCAAGGCCTGACAAAAAGATTGTACATCTGGAACATCCGCCAGACGTTTGTGTAACAAAATAGATAAGGCCAAGATTTGACCCTTTAGGGAACTCGTCGATAAACCCTTCTCCAAACCTTCTTGGAGAAAGGACAAAATTCTAGGAATCTTAACTCTACTCCATGAGTAGCCCTTGGATTCACACCAAGAGATATTTACGCCAAATCTTATGGTAAATCCTTCTAGTTACAGGCTTACAAGCCTGAATCATGGTCTCTATGACAGAATACGAAAACCCCCGCTTGGACAAAATTAAGTGTTCAATCTCCAAGCAGTCAGCTTCAGGAGAAACTAGATTTGGGTGAAGGAAGGGCCCCTGAATCAGAAGGTCCTTCCTCAACGGACGTCTCCAAGGTGGTAGAGATGCCATCTCCACCAGATCTGCATACCAAATCCTGCGAGGCCAGGCCGGTGCTATAAGGATCACTGAAGCCCTTTACTGTTTGATTTGAGCAATTACTCGAGGGAGAAAAATAAACGGAGGAAATAGGTATGCTAGACTGAAGTTCCAAGGAACCACCAGAGCATCTATCAATTCCGCCTGGGGGTCCCTGGACCTCGACCCGTATGTCAAGAGCTTGGCATTCTGTTGCGATGCCATGAGATCCAATTCCGGCTGACCCCACTTGAGCATCAGGTTGGAGAACACTTCCGGATGGAGTTCCCACTCCCCCGGATGAAAGGTCTGCCTGCTCAGGAAATCCGCCTCCCAGTTGTCTGGTACTCCTCAGTCCTGTGTGGGAACAGCAATGGATTTTAGTTACAACATGCTAAAATCATTTTCCTCTCAGCAGAATTCTTCATCATATTTCTGCCAGAGAGTAAATAGAACAAACCGGTACTATTTAAAAATAACAAACTTTTGATTGAAGATATAAAAACTACAAATCTAACACCACATTCACTTTACCCTCCCGTGGAGATGCTACTTGTTAGAGCGGCAAAGAGAATGACTGGGGGGCGGAGCCAGAGGGGGAGCTATATGGACAGCTTTGCTGTGTGCTCTCTTTGCCACTTCCTGTAGGGAATGAGAATATCCCACAAGTAAGGATGAATCCGTGGACTGGATACACCTTGCAAGAGAAATAAAAACGTTTGGAAGGCAATTAACGTTTTTTTGTGTAAAGCAAACATAAAATCGTTTGCCCAACAAACATTATGTCATCAGTGTCAACCATTTTTTCAGCCCAAAACATACAGGTCCCAGTAATACCCTTCTATTTCACATGTAGGATTACTGCTTACCCCTTCCCTTATGGGAATACTGTCAGCCAGTTCTGAAATAACAGTCTCTCCAGAAAAAAATGACTGAACATACCTCAATGCTTGTAGCATGAAAAACATTCCTCACACTGAAGTTTCTTAAGCACTCCTCAGCCATTCTGTGAGAACTGCTCTAGATCTTAGTGACAAATGCTAAGATCATCAGTCTCCAGGCAGAAATCTTCAACCATCTGCTGCCTGGGAAAAAATAGCACTCACCGGTACTATTTAAAATAAAAGTCTTGCTTGAAGAAAATAAAAACCTAACATTTTATCACCTCTTTCACTTTAACCTTCCTATTACTTAGAGTAGGCAAAGAGAATGACTGGGGGGTGGAGTCAAGGGAGGAGCTATATAGACAGCTCTGCTGTGGTGATCTTTGCCACTTCCTGTTAGCAGGAGGAGAATATCCCACAAGTAAAGGATGAATCCATGGACTTGTCGTATCTAGTAGAAGAAAACTACTTTCTGCTATGTAAAATTAAAAAAAAAAAAAAACAGAATTTATGCTTACCTGATAAATTACTTTCTCCAACGGTGTGTCCGGTCCACGGCGTCATCCTTACTTGTGGAATATCTCTTCCCCAACAGGAAATGGCAAAGAGTCCCAGCAAAGCTGGCCATATAGTCCCTCCTAGGCTCCGCCCACCCCAGTCATTCGACCGACGGTACCGTGGTGACTGTAGTTAGAGAAAATAATTCATCAGACCTGATTAAAAAAAAAAAACAGGGCGGGCCGTGGACCGGACACACCGTTGGAGAAAGTAATTTATCAGGTAAGCATAAATTCTGTTTTCTCCAACATTGGTGTGTCCGGTCCACGGCGTCATCCTTACTTGTGGGAACCAATACCAAAGCTTTAGGACACGGATGAAGGGAGGGAGCAAATCAGGTTACCTAAACGGAAGGCACCACGGCTTGCAAAACCTCTCCCCCAAAAATAGCCTCCGAAGAAGCAAAAGTATCAAATTTGTAAAATTTGGCAAAAGTGTGCAGTGAAGACCAAGTCGCTGCCTTACATATCTGATCAACAGAAGCCTCGTTCTTGAAGGCCCATGTGGAAGCCACAGCCCTAGTGGAGTGAGCTGTGATTCTTTCAGGAGGCTGCCGTCCGGCAGTCTCGTAAGCCAATCGGATGATGCTTTTAAGCCAAAAGGAAAGAGGTAGAAGTCGCTTTTTGACCTCTCCTTTTACCAGAATAGACGACAAACAGAGAAGATGTTTGTCTGAAATCTTTTGTAGCTTCTAAATAGAATTTTAGAGCACGGACTACGTCCAAATTGTGTAACAAACGTTCCTTCTTTGAAACTGGATTCGGACACAAAGAAGGTACAACTATCTCCTGGTTAATATTTTTGTTAGAAACAATCTTTGGAAGAAAACCAGGCTTAGTACGCAAAACCACCTTATCTGCATGGAACACCAGATAGGGCGGAGAACACTGCAGAGCAGATAACTCTGAAACTCTTCTAGCAGAAGAAATAGCAACCAAAAAACTTTCCAAGATAACAACTTAATATCTATGGAATGTAGAGGTTCAAACGGAACCCCTTGAAGAACTGAAAGAACTAGATTTAAACTCCAGGGAGGAGTCAAAGGTCTGTAAACAGGCTTGATCCTAACCAGAGCCGGAACAAATGCTTGAACATCTGGCATAGCTGCCAGTCGTTTGTGTAGTAAGACAGATGAAGCAGAAATCTGTCCCTTTAGAGAACTCGCAGATAATCCTTTATCCAAACCTTCTTGCAGAAAGGAAAGAATCTTAGGAATTTTTACCTTATTCCAAGGGAATCCCTTGGATTCACACCAGCAGATATATCTTTTCCATATTTTATGTTAAATCTTTCTAGTTACCGGTTTTCTGGCCTGAACCAGAGTATCAATCACCGAATCTGAAAACCCACGCTTTGATAGAATCAAGCGTTCAATCTCCAAGCCGTCAGCTGGAGGGAGACCAGATTTGGATGTTCGAATGGACCCTGAACAAGAAGGTCCTGTCTCAAAGGTAGCTTCCATGGTGGAACCGATGACATATTCACCAGGTCTGCATACCAAGTCCTGCGTGGCCACGCAGAAGCTATCAAGATCACCGAGACCCTCTCCTGTTTGATCCTGGCTACCAGCCTGGGAATGAGAGGAAACGGTGGGAACACATAAGCTAGGTTGAAGGTCCAAAGCGCTACTAGTGCATCCACTAGAGTCGCCTTGGGATCCCTTGATCTGGACCCGTAGAAAGGAACCTTGAAGTTCTGACGAGACGCCATCAGATCCATGTCTGGAATGCCCCATAATTGAGTCAACTGGGCAAAAATCTCCGGGTGGAGTTCCCACTCCCCCGGATGGAATGTCTGACGACTCAGATAATCCGCTTCCCAGTTTTCCACACCTGGGATGTGGATCGCAGATAGATGGCAGGAGTGATCCTCCGCCCATTGTATTATTTTGGTTACTTCTTTCATCGCCAGGGAACTCCTTGTTCCCCCCTGATGATTTATATACGCAACAGTCATCATGTTGTCTGATTGGAATCTTATGAATCTGGCCTTTGCAAGCTGAGGCCAAGCCCTGAGAGCATTGAATATCGCTCTTAGTTCCAGAATTTTTATCGGGAGAAGAGACTCTTCCCGAGACCATAGTCCCTGAGCTTTCAGGGATTCCCAGACCGCAACCCAGCCCACTAGACTGGCGTCGGTCGTGACAATGACCCACTCTGGTCTGCGGAAGCTCATTCCCTGGGATAGGTGGTCCATGGATATCCACCAACGGAGTGAATCTCTGGTCTAATGATCTACTTGAATCACTGGAGACAAGTCTGTATAGTCCCCATTCCACTGTTTCAGCATGCACAGTTGTAATGGTCTTAGATGAATTTGCGCAAAAGGAACTATGTCCATTGCTGCAACCATCAACCCTACTACTTCCATGCACTGAGCTATGGAAGGACGTGGAACAGAATGAAGAACTTGACAAGCGCTTAGAAGTTTTGACTTTGACATCTGTCAGAAAGATCCTCATTTCTAAGGAATCTATTATTGTTCCCAGGAAGGGAACTCTTGTTGACGGAGACAGAGAACTTTTTTCTATGTTCACCTTCCATCCGTGAGATCTGAGAAAGGCCAGAACGATGTCTGTATGAGCCTTTGCCTTTGAAAGGGACGACGCTTGTATTAGAATGTCGTCCAAGTATGGTACTACTGCAATGCCCCTCGGTCTTAGAACCGCTAGAAGGGACCCGAGTACCTTTGTGAAAATCCTTGGAGCAGTGGCTAATCCGAATGGGAGGGCCACAAACTGGTAATGTTTGTCCAGAAAGGCGAACCTTAGGAACTGATGATGTTCTTTGTGGATAGGAATATGTAGGTACGCATCCTTTAGATCCACGGTAGTCATAAATTGACCTTCCTGGATAGTGGGTAGAATCGTTCGAATGGTTTCCATTTTGAACGATGGTACCCTGAGAAATTTGTTTAGGATCTTTAAATACAGAATTGGTCTGAAGGTTCCCTCTTTTTTGGGAACTACGAACAGATTTGAGTAAAATCCCATTCCTTGTTCCGTCATTGGAAATGGGTGTATCACTCCCATCTTTAGCAGGTCTTCTACACAATGTAAGAACGCCTGTCTCTTTATTTGGTTTGAGGATAAGCGAGACATGTGGAACCTTCCCCTTGGGGGTAGTTCCTTGAATTCCAGAAGATAACCCTGAGAAACTATTTCTAGCGTCCAGGGATCCTGAACATCTCTTGCCCAAGCCTGAGCAAAGAGAGAGAGTCTGCCCCCACTAGATCCGGTCCCGGATCGGGGGCTACTCCTTCATGCTGTTTTGTTAGCGGTAGCAGGCTTCTTGGTCTGCTTACCCTTGTTCCAGCCTTGCATCGGTTTCCAGGCTGGTTTGGACTGTGAGGCATTACCCTCTTGCTTAGAGGATGCAGAATTAGAGGCCGGTCCGTTCCTGAAATTACAAAAGGAACGAAAATTAGACTTATTCTTGGCCTTGAAAGGCCTATCTTGTGGGAGGGCGTGGCCCTTTCCCCCAGTGATGTCTGAGATAATCTCTTTCAATTCTGGTCCAAAGAGAGTTTTACCCTTGAAGGGGATGTTAAGCAATTTTGTCTTGGATGATACATCCGCTGACCAAGACTTTAGCCAAAGCGCTCTGCGCGCCACAATTGCAAACCCTGAATTTTTCGCCGCTAATCTAGCTAATTGCAAAGCGGCATCTAAAATAAAAGAGTTAGCCAACTTAAGTGCGTGAACTCTGTCCATAACCTCCTCATATGGAGTCTCTCTACTGAGCGACTTTTCTAGTTCCTCGAACCAGAACCACGCTGCTGTAGTGACAGGAACAATGCACGAAATGGGTTGTAGAAGGTAACCTTGCTGTACAAAAATCTTTTTAAGCAAACCTTCCAATTTTTTATCCATAGGATCTTTGAAAGCACAACTATCTTCGATAGGAATGGTAGTGAGCTTGTTTAGAGTAGAAACTGCCCCCTCGACCTTAGGGACTGTCTGCCATAAGTCCTTTCTGGGGTCGACCATAGGAAATAATTTCTTAAATATAGGAGAGGGAACAAAAGGTATGCCGGGCTTCTCCCACTCCTTATTCACTATGTCCGCCACCCGCTTGGGTATAGGAAAAGCATCTGGGTGCACCGGAACCTTTAGGAACTTGTCCATCTTGCATAATTTTTCTGGAATGACCAAGTTGTCACAATCGTCCAGAGTAGATAACACCTCCTTAAGCAGTGCGCGGAGATGTTCTAATTTAAATGTCACAACATCAGGTTCAGCCTGTTGAGAAATTTTTCCTGAATCTGAAATTTCCCCATCTGACAAAACCTCCCTCATGGCCCCTTCAGATTGGTGTGAGGGTATGACAGAACAATTATCATCAGCGCCCTCCTGCTCTTCAGTGTTTAAAACAGAGCAATCGCGCTTTCTCTGATATGCAGGCATTTTGGATAAAATATTTGCTATGGAGTTATCCATTACAGCCGTCAATTGTTGCATGGTAATAAGCATTGGCGCGCTAGAAGTACTAGGGGCCTCCTGCGTGGGCAAAACTGGCGTAGACACAGAAGGAGATGATGTAGAACCAGGTCTACTCCCTTCATCTGAGGAATCATCTTGGGATATTTCATTATTTGTGGCAGTACTGTCCTTACTTTGTTTGGACGCTATGGCAC
Source organism: Bombina bombina (assembly GCF_027579735.1). NCBI lineage: Eukaryota > Metazoa > Chordata > Amphibia > Anura > Bombinatoridae > Bombina > Bombina bombina. The sequence continues at coordinate 19,072,842 of NC_069504.1, read as the reverse complement.
AATTATCACACAATTTTGAAGGGGGAGACACATTGGCTTTCATACATATAGAACATAGCTTATCTGAAGGCACAGACATGTTAAACAGGCTTAAACTTGTCAATAAAGCACAAAAACCGTTTTAAAACAAAACCGTTACTGTCTCTTTAAATTTTAAACAGAGCACACTTTATTACTGAATATGTGAAAATATATGAAGGAATTGTTCAAAATTTACCAAAATTTCACCACAGTGTCTTAATGCATTAAAAATATTGCACACCAATTTTCAGAGCTTTAACCCTTAAAATAACGAAACCGGAGCCGGTTACAGATTTAACCCCTATACAGTCCCAGCTACAGCCTTTGCTGTGACTTTACCAAGCCCAGAGGGGAATACGATACCAAATGACGCCTTCTAGGAACTTTTCCAAATACTTTCAGGTCCTCACACACGCATCTGCATGTCTTGCACTCAAAAACAACTGCGCAGTAACGGCGCGAAAATTAGGCTCAGCCTACAACTGGGAAGTCCCTTCCTGACTGGAAAAGGTGTCTAACATAGTGCCTGACGTTAAAAAACGTTCCCCAAGTTTATAAGAGTGAATTATCAGCATAAACATGTATAAAATGTCCAAATAAAGCAATCGATTTAGCCCATAAAAGTGTCTACCAGTTTTATAGCCCATATTAAGCCCTTTATTCTGTTTGAGACTAAGAAAATGGCTTACCGGTCCCCATGAGGGGGAATGACAGCCTTCCAGCATTACATGGTCTTGTTAGAAATATGGCTAGTCATACCTTAAGCAGAAAAGTCTGCTAACTGTTTCCCCCAAATGAAGTTACTTCATCTCAACAGTCCTATGTGGAAACAGCAATCTATTTTAGTTACTGTCTGCTAAAATCATCTTCCTCTCACAAACAGAAATCTTCATCTTTTTCTGTTTCAGAGTAAATAGTACATACCAGCACTATTTTAAAATAACAAACTCTTGATAGTAGAATAAAAAAACTACAACTAAACACCACATACTCTTAACCATCTCCGTGGAGATGTTGCCTGTGCAACGGCAAAGAGAATGACTGGGGTGGGCGGAGCCTAGGAGGGACTATATGGCCAGCTTTGCTGGGACTCTTTGCCATTTCCTGTTGGGGAAGAGATATTCCACAAGTAAGGATGACGCCGTGGACCGGACACACCAATGTTGGAGAAAAACAGAATTTATGTTTACCTGATAAATTACTTTCTCCAACGGTGTGTCCGGTCCACGGCGTCATCCTTACTTGTGGGATATTCTCTTCCCCAACAGGAAATGGCAAAGAGCCCAGCAAAGCTGGTCACATGATCCCTCCTAGGCTCCGCCTACCCCAGTCATTCGACCGACGTTAAGGAGGAATATTTGCATAGGAGAAACCATATGATACCGTGGTGACTGTAGTTAAAGAAAATAAAATATCAGACCTGATTAAAAAACCAGGGCGGGCCGTGGACCGGACACACCGTTGGAGAAAGTAATTTATCAGGTAAACATAAATTCTGTTTTCTCCAACATAGGTGTGTCCGGTCCACGGCGTCATCCTTACTTGTGGGAACCAATACCAAAGCTTTAGGACACGGATGATGGGAGGGAGCAAATCAGGTCACCTAGATGGAAGGCACCACGGCTTGCAAAACCTTTCTCCCAAAAATAGCCTCAGAAGAAGCAAAAGTATCAAACTTGTAAAATTTGGTAAAAGTGTGCAGTGAAGACCAAGTCGCTGCCCTACATATCTGATCAACAGAAGCCTCGTTCTTGAAGGCACATGTGGAAGCCACAGCCCTAGTGGAATGAGCTGTGATTCTTTCGGGAGGCTGCCGTCCGGCAGTCTCGTAAGCCAATCTGATGATGCTTTTAATCCAAAAAGAGAGAGAGGTAGAAGTTGCTTTTTGACCTCTCCTTTTACCGGAACAACAAACAAGGAAGATGTTTGTCTAAAATCCTTTGTAGCATCTAAATAGAATTTTAGAGCGCGAACAACATCCAAATTGTGCAACAAACGTTCCTTCTTCGAAACTGGTTTCGGACACAGAGAAGGTACGATAATCTCCTGGTTAATGTTTTTGTTAGAAACAACTTTTGGAAGAAAACCAGGTTTAGTACGTAAAACCACCTTATCTGCATGGAACACCAGATAAGGAGGAGAACACTGCAGAGCAGATAATTCTGAAACTCTTCTAGCAGAAGAAATTGCAACCAAAAACAAAACTTTCCAAGATAATAACTTAATATCAACGGAATGTAAGGGTTCAAACGGAACCCCCTGAAGAACTGAAAGAACCAAGTTGAGACTCCAAGGAGGAGTCAAAGGTTTGTAAACAGGCTTGATTCTAACCAGAGCCTGAACAAAGGCTTGAACATCTGGCACAGCTGCCAGCTTTTTGTGAAGTAACACAGACAAGGCAGAAATCTGTCCCTTCAGGGAACTTGCAGATAATCCTTTTTCCAATCCTTCTTGAAGGAAGGATAGAATCTTAGGAATCTTAACCTTGTCCCAAGGGAATCCTTTAGATTCACACCAACAGATATATTTTTTCCAAATTTTGTGGTAAATCTTTCTAGTTACAGGCTTTCTGGCCTGAACAAGAGTATCGATAACAGAATCTGAGAACCCTCGCTTCGATAAGATCAAGCGTTCAATCTCCAGGCAGTCAGCTGGAGTGAGACCAGATTCGGATGTTCGAACGGACCTTGAACAAGAAGGTCTCGTCTCAAAGGTAGCTTCCATGGTGGAGCCGATGACATATTCACCAGATCTGCATACCAAGTCCTGCGTGGCCACGCAGGAGCTATCAAGATCACCGACGCCCTTTCCTGATTGATCCTGGCTACCAGCCTGGGGATGAGAGGAAACGGCGGGAATACATAAGCTAGTTTGAAGGTCCAAGGTGCTACTAGTGCATCCACTAGAGCCGCCTTGGGATCCCTGGATCTGGACCCGTAGCAAGGAACTTTGAAGTTCTGACGAGAGGCCATCAGATCCATGTCTGGAATGCCCCACAGTTGAGTGACTTGGGCAAAGATTTCCGGATGGAGTTCCCACTCCCCCGGATGCAATGTCTGACGACTCAGAAAATCCGCTTCCCAATTTTCCACTCCTGGGATGTGGATAGCAGACAGGTGGCAGGAGTGAGACTCCGCCCATAGAATGATTTTGGTCACTTCTTCCATCGCCAGGGAACTCCTTGTTCCCCCCTGATGGTTGATGTACGCAACAGTTGTCATGTTGTCTGATTGAAACCGTATGAACTTGGCCCTCGCTAGCTGAGGCCAAGCCTTGAGAGCATTGAATATCGCTCTCAGTTCCAGAATATTTATCGGTAGAAGAGATTCTTCCCGAGACCAAAGACCCTGAGCTTTCAGGGATCCCCAGACCGCGCCCCAGCCCATCAGACTGGCGTCGGTCGTGACAATGACCCACTCTGGTCTGCGGAAGGTCATCCCTTGTGACAGGTTGTCCAGGGACAGCCACCAACGGAGTGAGTCTCTGGTCCTCTGATTTACTTGTATCCTCGGAGACAAGTTTGTATAGTCCCCATTCCACTGACTGAGCATGCACAGTTGTAATGGTCTTAGATGAATGCGCGCAAAAGGAACTATGTCCATTGCCGCTACCATCAAACCTATCACTTCCATGCACTGCGCTATGGAAGGAAGAGGAACGGAATGAAGTATCCGACAAGAGTCTAGAAGTTTTGTTTTTCTGGCCTCTGTCAGAAAAATCCTCATTTCTAAAGAGTCTATTATTGTTCCCAAGAAGGGAACCCTTGTTGACGGAGATAGAGAACTCTTTTCCACGTTCACTTTCCATCCGTGAGATCTGAGAAAGGCCAGGACGATGTCCGTGTGAGCCTTTGCTTGAGGAAGGGACGACGCTTGAATCAGAATGTCGTCCAAGTAAGGTACTACAGCAATGCCCCTTGGTCTTAGCACAGCTAGAAGGGACCCTAGTACCTTTGTGAAAATCCTTGGAGCAGTGGCTAATCCGAAAGGAAGCGCCACGAACTGGTAATGCTTGTCCAGGAATGCGAACCTTAGGAACCGATGATGTTCCTTGTGGATAGGAATATGTAGATACGCATCCTTTAAATCCACCGTGGTCATGAATTGACCTTCCTGGATGGAAGGAAGAATTGTTCGAATGGTTTCCATTTTGAACGATGGAACCTTGAGAAACTTGTTTAAGATCTTGAGATCTAAGATTGGTCTGAACGTTCCCTCTTTTTTGGGAACTATGAACAGATTGGAGTAGAACCCCATCCCTTGTTCTCCTAATGGAACAGGATGAATCACTCCCATTTTTAACAGGTCTTCTACACAACGTAAGAATGCCTGTCTTTTTATGTGGTCTGAAGACAACTGAGACCTGTGGAACCTCCCCCTTGGGGGAAGCCCCTTGAATTCCAGAAGATAACCTTGGGAGACTATTTCTAGCGCCCAAGGATCCAGAACATCTCTTGCCCAAGCCTGAGCGAAGAGAGAGAGTCTGCCCCCCACCAGATCCGGTCCCGGATCGGGGGCCAACATTTCATGCTGTCTTGGTAGCAGTGGCAGGTTTTTTGGCCTGCTTTCCCTTGTTCCAGCCTTGCATTGGTCTCCAAGCTGGCTTGGCTTGAGAAGTATTACCCTCTTGCTTAGAGGACGGAGCACTTTGGGCTGGTCCGTTTCTACGAAAGGGACGAAAATTAGGTTTATTTTTGGCCTTGAAAGGCCGATCCTGAGGAAGGGCGTGGCCCTTACCCCCAGTGATATCAGAGATAATCTCTTTCAAGTCAGGGCCAAACAGCGTTTTCCCCTTGAAAGGAATGTTAAGTAGCTTGTTCTTGGAAGACGCATCAGCTGACCAAGATTTCAACCAAAGCGCTCTGCGCGCCACAATAGCAAACCCAGAATTCTTAGCCGCTAACCTAGCCAATTGCAAAGTGGCGTCTAGGGTGAAAGAATTAGCCAATTTGAGAGCATTGATTCTGTCCATAATCTCCTCATAAGGAGGAGAATCACTATCGACCGCCTTTACCAGCTCATCGAACCAGAAACACGCGGCTGTAGCGACAGGGACAATGCATGAAATTGGTTGTAGAAGGTAACCCTGCTGAACAAACATCTTTTTAAGCAAACCTTCTAATTTTTTATCCATAGGATCTTTGAAAGCACAACTATCTTCTATGGGTATAGTGGTGCGTTTGTTTAAAGTGGAAACCGCTCCCTCGACCTTGGGGACTGTCTGCCATAAGTCCTTTCTGGGGTCGACCATAGGAAACAATTTTTTAAATATGGGGGGAGGGACGAAAGGAATACCGGGCCTTTCCCATTCTTTATTTACAATGTCCGCCACCCGCTTGGGTATAGGAAAAGCTTCTGGGAGCCCCGGGACCTCTAGGAACTTGTCCATTTTACATAGTTTCTCTGGGATGACCAACTTGTCACAATCATCCAGAGTGGATAATACCTCCTTAAGCAGAATGCGGAGATGTTCCAACTTAAATTTAAACGTAATCACATCAGGTTCAGCTTGTTGAGAAATGTTCCCTGAATCAGTAATTTCTCCCTCAGACAAAACCTCCCTGGCCCCATCAGACTGGTTTAGGGGCCCTTCAGAACCATTATTATCAGCGTCGTCATGCTCTTCAGTATCTAAAACAGAGCAGTCGCGCTTACGCTGATAAGTGTGCATTTTGGCTAAAATGTTTTTGACAGAATTATCCATTACAGCCGTTAATTGTTGCATAGTAAGGAGTATTGGCGCGCTAGATGTACTAGGGGGCTCCTGAGTGGGCAAGACTCGTGTAGACGAAGGAGGGAATGATGCAGTACCATGCTTACTCCCCTCACTTGAGGAATCATCTTGGGCATCATTGTCATTGTCACATAAATCACATTTATTTAAATGAGAAGGAACTCTGGCTTCCCCACATTCAGAACACAGTCTATCTGGTAGTTCAGACATGTTAAACAGGCATAAACTTGATAACAAAGTACAAAAAACGTTTTAAAATAAAACCGTTACTGTCACTTTAAATTTTAAACTGAACACACTTTATTACTGCAATTGCGAAAAAATATGAAGGAATTGTTCAAAATTCACCAAAATTTCACCACAGTGTCTTAAAGCCTTAAACGTATTGCACACCAAATTTGGAAGCTTTAACCCTTAAAATAACGGAACCGGAGCCGTTTTTAACTTTAACCCCTTTACAGTCCCTGGTATCTGCTTTGCTGAGACCCAACCAAGCCCAAAGGGGAATACGATACCAAATGACGCCTTCAGAAAGTCTTTTCTATGTATCAGAGCTCCTCACACATGCGACTGCATGTCATGCCTCTCAAAAACAAGTGCGCAACACCGGCGCGAAAATGAGGCTCTGCCTATGATTTGGGAAAGCCCCTAAAGAATAAGGTGTCTAAAACAGTGCCTGCCGATATAATCTTATCAAAATACCCAGATTAAATGATTCCTCAAGGCTAAATATGTGTTAATAATGAATCGATTTAGCCCAGAAAAAGTCTACAGTCTTAATAAGCCCTTGTGAAGCCCTTATTTACTATCTTAATAAACATGGCTTACCGGATCCCATAGGGAAAATGACAGCTTCCAGCATTACATCGTCTTGTTAGAATGTGTCATACCTCAAGCAGCAAGAGACTGCTCACTGTTCCCCCAACTGAAGTTAATTCCTCTCAACAGTCCTGTGTGGAACAGCCATGGATTTTAGTAACGGTTGCTAAAATCATTTTCCTCATACAAACAGAAATCTTCATCTCTTTTCTGTTTCTGAGTAAATAGTACATACCAGCACTATTTTAAAATAACAAACTCTTGATTGAATAATAAAAACTACAGTTAAACACTAAAAAACTCTAAGCCATCTCCGTGGAGATGTTGCCTGTACAACGGCAAAGAGAATGACTGGAGTAGGCGGAGCCTAGGAGGGATCATGTGACCAGCTTTGCTGGGCTCTTTGCCATTTCCTGTTGGGGAAGAGAATATCCCACAAGTAAGGATGACGCCGTGGACCGGACACACCTATGTTGGAGAAATAAAAGTTTACAATACAATGGTAAAGCACCACTTGTAGCTTCATGAGAGGATATCCAGAATTTGCTTTAAAAAACAAAGGGACAATGATTTAAAGCTCTCTGGTCTGGCAAGCTTAGCTAAGTCTCATCAGTAGTGCGAGTTCACAGACTTATAGAAAGGCAAATGTTTGCTTAAGAAACTATTTTCTTGCTATGAAGGTTCTGGATGTAAAGGATACATTACAATATAACGTCTAAACTCACCAGCATGGAGAGATCACACAACCTTTATTTTTAATCAATGGGCCCTAGGTTGCACAAAAGAGAGACATGCTGTTGAGGGACATACATCTATTGCAGGCTTCTATAATAAAGGGTGCCCTCAGAACATGGGCCTGTAGCATGGTGACTTACCGCTCTGCAGCCCGCAGCTTCTCTGACCCCTGGGTATACACAGCGATAGACCAGTCTACACAGCGGGCAAACCCTTCCTTCAGAAGCAGTTCTGTGATGTTCCCATTCTAAAGAAGAACACAATTCAGTAACTTAGAATCTGAGCACAGAAGGAAGGAACAACAGGACCATAATAGACAAGTTAAAACTAGAAATCATAAAACTAGTTTAAACTATTGAACTTCAGCTTCTTCTTGTGATGCAGTGATATAGGTATGGGTATATTCTGTAAACTAGTTTGAGGGAAAACCTGTAATATACCCTCCCATCCCAACATCCCTCCACCCCCCCATCATACACACCTGAAGCTCACAGCTTGTTTGTTTGTGTTGTGAGGCAGGTTTTCCCGA